>NW_015559670.1:271921-304327 GCF_001515605.1 Sinocyclocheilus anshuiensis | reverse complement strand
AAAACTTAATTTTTGATTAGTAATACGCATTGCTAAGGACTTCATTTGGACAAATTTAAAGGCGATTTTCTCAATATTTAGATTTTTTTGCACCCTCAGATTCCAGATTTTCAAATAGTTGTATCTCGGCCAAATATTGTCCTATCCTAACAAACCACACATCAATGGAAAGCTTATTTATTACATCTCATCATCATGTATACATTTACTCTTATGACTGGTTTTGTGGTCCAAGGTCACAAATAAATAGAGTAAAGATACAATTAAAATAAACAGTGATTTTCAGTTTTTTTTAGGAAGGTCTAACAGTTTTCAGGTACAGAAATTGAATAAAGTAATGAAACGTAAAACAGCATTGCATATTTGTCTGTATAAATTAAAGATGGATCTTTATTAAAGTTACAAAAGCTGTTCAATCAAGAGCAGTGAGTGATTTCTTTGTTGTTGCTGTTTGATTAATATTAAGAAAGTGCTGTCACTTTAAGAGAATGCACTGATCCAGTGCACTGATACAGTACATTCAGCCGGCTATGTCTGCTATAGGATACTTACCAAGACGGGAATTTTGACATAATTTTTTTGTGAATTTGTCCATTTAAACACAATACCTCAGAGAAAGCATTGTATTGTCGTATTGTTAGTATTATAGTATTGTCAGTTTGCCACAAGTTCACACAGGTGTTCTAGCAGAGGTACCACAGGTGGAGTTCAACACATCAACATAATTTACTAACATCTGACCAGAATGTGCCACAACACTTTTTTTCTTTGTTGTGAAACCATGTCTAGGTAATACAGGTGTACCAATTTCACCATAGTTGGTTTAAGAGTCAAAATTTCAGTGTGTTCCTCACACACACACAAAAAAAATAAAAATAATTGAGTTAATAATTAATTAATTATTTACTTAATTAATTGACTTAATTAATTGAGTTACAGTTTCTCCCATTTATCTTTATATGTTTCTTCCCTTCATAATCTCTCTGTCTGTATTCTTTAATATGGTTTGTTTGAGAAGATTTTGGCAGAAGGTGCTGGATGATCCCAAAGCACCCAGAGCTAATTACAGTAATTCCTTATAGGCCTACACACACACACACACACACACACATACATTCACAACCTTATATTCCATTTGACAGGATTGTCAGTCATTTTAATCATATTTAGCTCTGCAGAGGCTGCTGTAAACATATTCATTCTCAAGTACATTAAAAATATTATTCTTCAACATGAATGAGGCAGTCTGAAATGACAGTCAGAATGAAATGAAATGAAATTGGTTTGTTTAGTGTGGCTCTGCTGGAATAAAGGTTGGGTCAGAGACATAATAAGAGGGAGAAGACAAAGCACTCATAAAAATGAATGGGAGAATGTGTAACTCTAAATGTGGTAGTGGTAGAAATGTAAGTTGCCTTTTTCATAGTTTATTCTCTCTTGAATGTTCATATGCATTGTGTTTACCCTCTTGAAAACTAAAGTTTTTGAGATCACATTTTTTTTTTTGACTTTTTACTGTTCAATTTTTCCTCAAAGGATCTTTTAGTCTTTTTTTATGACAGGCAAATTAGTCGATTTATACAAATGTTGTGTTGTGAATTGATATTTCAGAAAACTACCATGAAGTACTCTTTTCGACTTGACCGTCCACACTTGTTTTTCATTCTTTCACTTTCTTCTGAGCTTCTTAAAGGTTTTTAGAGCCAAACATCAGTCTAGATGCTCTTAGACAAAAAGTGCACAGTACGAAGACATGAAAAATGGATTCAAACTTTTTAAGCAATTGACTAAAGGTTGTTTAGGCTCCCTGAGTGGAACAAACACAGCGGTTGAGGGGAAATTGATGGAATAGAACATTGGCAGCACACTTTTTTTAAAAGGACAGTTTATTTTAAATGTTTTTCTCAAGCCTGAGGGTGTTCCCTAATTTTGAAGACCGTTATAATGATAAATCTGAAGTTTGCAGCTTGCTTTCGCACATCTCGATCAACTAGATGGCATTGCCAAACTAGAGGTGATATAAGAAGACAAGCCACACGAGAAATCACTAAGGTGAAGCCCTAATAAGGCAATTGACTCTTTTAATTGAAAAGCGGCTGTAGAAAAGAAGGTTCCACCTTTCAATTAAAAGAGCCATTGACCTTATTGACATCGCCATCAGCAGGTCTTTATGATAGTCCTGTAGGATGTGCATTAGCCGGATCAACATGAAAATATGTTTAGTGTGATTTAAGAAGCAAAATTATTATTATTTAAGATTTTATTGGTGATTGGTATGTTATTGAGATGCAAGCTTGAAAAATAAGTTTTACTAGTTTTTATACTTCCACAATACTTCTTTGACTAGCTGCCCAAATCATTTATTTACTTACTTATTTGTATATTCATTTACTTAGCAATTTGCATATTTATTTATTTATTTACTTATATTTTTGATTATTTATTTATTTACTTGTTTATTTTATTGAATTTATATTTAGGACATTAGGGATGTAAAGGCTTCAATCTGAGAATTCGATTTCAATGTAATGAATATGCAAATTAATAATTGATTATAATTACTATTATAATAACCCTGTGTTTTGCAATTATTTATTTAGCAGACACTTTTCTCCACAGGTACACTCTGAAATTATTGCGTTATTATTATTATCCAAAGCAATCAAAAGTCCATGATAACTTTTTGAACTTTTTAAAGTGAAACTTTTTTTTTTTTTTTTGGTCCGTTTTCACAGTATGTTTTAAATTGTCCCTGCGTTTATGTTTGTGTCCCCAGCATGTCTTTCGAAGTTTATACATTTATGCATTTAGAATCATGCCAACATTTTAAAAATCACATCAAATTGTGACAGAATGTCATTATGCATCACATTTCTTAATAAAACACAGCTGAATTGTCGTCAAAGCTATTATTTACACCCCTAATGAATATTGAATGGTTTTATACTGTGTATTTTTTGTCTTGGTCCAGGTCGGCTCATCTGTCCAGTGAAGACCTGTCCACCAGCGTGTCCCTGCAGCTGTTTAACGGAGAGACGCAGCAGCTGACTATCACCCTGGAGAATATCGGCACGGAGACGCTAAATACACTGGAGCTGACATCTAAAAACCTCAGCACTAAAGGTACACGCAACACACAGTCTAAACATCGTGCCGCTCTTTATCGAGCAGGAAATGCCACAGCGTTTTTGATACGGCGCAAATCCTGTAATGGGACGGAGGTTCAAAGGCTGCGCTGATTGTTGCGAGTTCGTAATAGAGTCTGTGCATTAGTCTGATCACTCGAGCCCATCTGAGATTTCCCCATGACTCCACTGTTTTGATGTGCTCTCTCTTTGAATAAAGACGTCTTTGAGGATGTTAAATAAGAGCGTGCAGTGCTCTTAGTGGTATTCCACACACATGCGAACATGAAAAGCGTTGTCTTTGGACTCTATGCGTGTGTGTGTGTGTGTGTGTGTGTGTGTGTGTGTCTCCTCTAATCCCAGACTGCTTTCAGCATCGGTGACTGAGCAGGTGGCCTCTACAGGCACGGACACACACACACTGTTTTTGCTTTGAAGTTGTTGTGGAGGTGTCCTTTGACTGAGCCGTGTGTGTATGTGTGTGGATTTACTTAGCAGTACTTTAGTGAGGGATTTGTCCCCAGAAAGAACTACATTTGACAAAATCTCACTATAGGGACATTTGTGAACGTCCCTATTTGGAAAAACGCAATTGGATCAAGAATAATGTGGGTTTAAGCATGTGTTTGCCAGGGTTTTCTGGGTGGTTGCGTTGTGTTTTGCGTTTTTTTATATTCTGTTGTCTAAATATGACTAGGGATCCTCCTGCAGTGTACATCTGTGGGAGTTTTCTGTCTTATTTATTGTCTGGCAGGTGAAGATTGTAAAATGAGTCACACTCTGGAGTTTAATAGTTAAAGTAATAGCAATAGCGATGCTAGACTTAGTAAACGTCACTAATCAATAAATAAACCCACCCAAATTTTTCGCAAAGTGGAAGAAATACATCTGAGGTAAAATGTTCAAAAATGTGTAATTTATGAGAGGAATGATTTTGTATTTTACTGTTATGTTTTATGTAAAGCCCTGTTCACACCAAGAACGATAACTATAAAGATAACTATATTAGCGTCCACACCAGCGGACGATATCTTTAGTTTATTCTAAGCGCACGCTCGTCTGCCGCTTTAAATTCTTCAGCTCGTGATAGCAGGATGGATTCTGATCGGGTGTCAATGATTTTATCCTTCATCAGCTGGAAAAAAATCGTTCTGGAAGTGATTCCAACGATATCGTTTATTTGTGCCTTTATCGTTATAGCTGTGGTGTGAACTCTGCTATTCTTTAATATTGAGAACGATTTTTAAAACTATATCTTTATCGTTATTTTTATAGTTATCGTCCTTGGTGTGAATGGGCTTTACGAAGTCTTGTTAAGGTTCAGTGGTTCTATCTGATGGGACGTGATATCTGAAATAAGAAAATAACCAATGTCTCTTCAGACATCCTATTTGGGTTTCATTCAGGAAAAGAAAAAGAGAGAAAACCCCCCCAAAAAACATCAGTTTGCAACTCAGACAGAATTACTTTCCAAATGTAGTAAACGATTGCATTGTCATGTCCCTGTTAGTCTCACATAGCTGATCTTTTGACTATTGGCAGGTCTAGTCCACTTTGCAGATTATTCTGGCCAAGAATCACCCATTTTGAGTTGTTTTTAATTGCTTAAATCAAATGCATTTGTTCACACCTGGCAAAACACCTGCAAAAAGCACCTATGTGGTTTGCGATGAGTCAAGAAATGCTATTTAACTGCATTTTGTTGGTTATTAATGCTGAAAGATATGGATTGGATGCATCCCTACAGAGGTTTACTCACTCAATTGAATATTGCATGGCATGATTTTTCAGAACATCCTGAGGGTGAGTTCACACACACACACACATTTGTTTGTATATCGTCTCTCTCTTTTGAGAGTTGAAATGCCCAAGAGTAGAGTGAGCGAGCAAGAGAAACGGAGAGAGAGAGACAGTGAGATGATCTCCTGAAGTCTGCAGTAGAACTATAAATATCATGTCTAGTTTCCTACTAACTGTTGACATGGCCAAAGGAAAAGAAACCAGGAGAGAAAAAGAATATCCATGAATCGTGTCCCATTTGGATCTGGAAATGTCAAAGCACTTGCCGTCTCTGCTGTGCATAAACCAGGATCTCCAGACACTAACTAGCTCACCTGTCTGTTTCACATCTTGGGTTTTATAACTAAACATTTCTAAATTTGAAAAATACTTAGTCTCTAAGGATGCAGGAACTTCAGTTATTATTATTATTATGCATACAAATTGATATCATTACATATACTACCAACGAGCTACCAAATGTCTATCCCAAAAAATAAACCTTTTTTTTTTAACATTATATTATATTATATTATATGATATTATATTAGCCATAAAACACTTATATATGTATCAAATATTATACGCAACATAAAACACAAACCTTTCCTTTTTTTGTAACATGTAAAGGTTCAATAAACTGATACATTTTAAAACAATTTTTGACTATAATTTTGTATATCAGGCTTTACAGGACTAGAAATTAATTGTTGGATCGGAATTCGGCTCCTCATGTTTCAACCATGTTTTGACCAAATCTTAGATTGTCTGATTCGGTCTGATATCCTACAAATATGTGGAAAAATTATTAACCTGAACCTCTCTCAGAAACAGGCTGTTTTTAAGGGGTGGGTCCTTTAGGACTTCAGTCAGGAATCGGCCACTGTTATGATTGGCTAACGTCACTGCATACGAAACAGTATAAACTCCCCATCGCTATAATATGTTCCTTGAGGTTTACTTATAATGTTAATAAAGTTTTTTGCACAAAAAACAAATAAATATGTGGAAAAAGGATTATTTTCAACCCTCATTCTGAACCTCTCTCTAAAACGACCTGGTTTCAAGGGGCGGGTCTTTTAAGGCTTGTCAGTAATTGGCCACTGTTATGATTGGTTAACGTCATTGCATAGGAAACAGTGTCAGCGCCCCCTCGCTATTGCATGTTTTGAGTGTTTTGACAACATAATCAAAATAAAACGGTCCAGACAAAGCAATATGAAATCATTTACTTACAGTGTAATGCAGCTGCAGTCAGATCTAGTACTACTTCATCTCTCAACACGAACTCTTTGTGAACTCTCCATGACACTGTGCCTTGTTTACAAAACAAAACACGATCCGGGATGCCATTAAAAATGAATTATCCACTTGTTTCTTACTCTGGGATCCTTCTGATATCTGTAAAAAAGATGTGAATTGATAGTTTTCACGTGACGCCACTCCCATAAAGGAACGCCCACCTGGAGGGCAGAACGAGCCTTTTCTCCACTGGCCGCCATTCATTTGTACCAGGTTTGTACTAAGTACTAATGTACTAAAACAGTGATATTGACCAAATTCAGTGCAAACATCATTGATGATACATTATATACAGGCGAACAGATTCAGCCCAGAAAATGAACGAAACACACTAAATTTAAGTTAAGCGTTTTAGGGCCGTTTTACACAAGACGCGGCAAGCAGCAGCAGCTTTCTCTCCTAGTGGAGGCGTTCTGTGCAGTCGAGGCATTGCTCGCGTCTTGGTCTCGAGGCAGATGTTGCCATATTTACTGTCATCAATGTATTATTTGTATTTACTAAAAACTAAATAAACCGCAACGCACATTTTGTGTTTGTATTGTTTGTTATTTAGCGTAGTCGTATTCATGTTAGACGCAGTTAACTATGACATTTTGCACGTATTTTTATTTTTACCCGGAAAAATCTCTGAATTTTTTATTTATATCTCTGTATGAGGTTTTTGATGGATCATACAACTCTGGAAATTCAATTACAATTAAAACGATCTTCTCCATTATGTTTTCAACACTCTAATATGAGTTCAGTGAAATGTTCTATGATTGGTCGTTTAGTTTAGTGATTGAAATACTGCTGCAGGTGCTGTATATGGATCGCAAGTGCCTAACTTGCGTTTGCTCACATATCTTTGTATTTTTTTTTTATTTTGAGAAATGATCTAAATATTCGTAGCTTGAAACAAATGTAAAACTTGACTGCAGTTCTATGGATGTTTTGCCCTCCAGGCTCTGCGGTCAGAGCTGAGCCTCCCTATAGGCAAAGTACGCAAGCTGCGTAGGGCCCCCGAAACACCAGGGGGCCCCCTTGCTCTCAAAGATGATTTAATTTTAGTTACGTTTTTGAATTTGGCCAGCGGTTATGAAAACCGCTTATGTCATTACTTTTAATGCGGTGCGCTGTCGCCCTTACTACGTAAAAATCAGTCAAATCATGTAACGTGAATGTCATACAGTGTCTTACTCGAGACAAAAAAAAAAATGAGTTGAAAGCGTACCGGGCCGCTGAAGAGACACCGTTTCTCAAGCGGACAAAGGCGTTTCATTCATTCATAACTCGTCATTCATAACTCCTGACCGCACACCAGATCTGATTTCTGAAGTATTTCCAGGAGAAATGTGATGTGAAAATGCTCTTAGAGTCTGTCTTTCATCAAACACATTTAGTGAGCGGATCTGTCCATGTTCTCGCTGCTTAAGAGAGGGCCACTGTGACAGAAACCGTCAGACTCGGCAGCTTCTGGACTCGTCTTTACCACATTTCTTTCTCTCTCACCTTCTCTCTTGGTTCTCCGTCCTCTAGTGAGTCTCTACAGGTACATGAGCGCTCAACAGCAACCCGAGCTTGTATCCCAGGCAGCCTGAAGGCTAAGGAACACACACACACATTCACTTTCCTCCGTCGCAGGTAGAGCCAGAAACGGGCGCTGTATTTGACACTGAATATCACTGAACAGAAAGCTGAGGAATGAGATATGGGGATGGACCGCATCCTGTGCCGCCCACAGCAGTCTTTATTTATGCCACCTGATACAGAAACCTCCATACCTGCACCCATATGCAGCGCCGCCGCTATATTTCACCCCTGACAGCATGTTCCAAATGAAAAATGATATTTCTCAGGTCTTTGTAGTGTTGGAAGAAAACATTTCCCCTGTCTTTGTGAGGATCGCACCAGCATTTTCTTTTGTTGGTTAACTTCAGTAATTACTTTAGCTGGAGTTTTCCTGTTTCGGCTGAGCCCTGGCCTCAAAACTCATAACCTGATTTAGCTTTCTACATTGTCCTGTCTTCCTACGCGTTACGTGTATCAAAACTGCAGCGCGGGACGCAATCATAAATCCCACTGTCAAACTTTATATTCCATAAGCTCAGCATGCAGTCAGTCTCCCTGGGACGGGCCTATCTGCAGTGTGATGTGATGCAGCTTGACTGAAGTTCATTCCACTCCGGTGGAGACACAAGGACGTGCACTTCAGTTCCCTTTTTAGCTGTCCCCGTTATGATTGGCATTCTGTTGCGCTGTCAAAAACATGCGCCTGTTGACCTGCTGTGTGTGTGGTTGAGACCTGGCTTCGGTGAGCAAATCTGTGAATCACCTGCAGTTTGGTCTCTTTCCATCTCGATGATGTTCAGACACAATGCTGCTCTTTTGGTAGTTCCCTGTGTTCTTGCTTCCTGTTGATTTAATTTTCAGGTGTCTTCTGCTGTTTTCTATTGAGAATGCTTCAGTATTTGTGTTTTGCTTCATCTTCACCTCTGCTTCATTTTTTGATTGTAAACTTAACTTTTTTTTTTCAAGCCAGGCAAAAAGAATATTCATGGTAATGCTTTATAAGTTTCAGTCGGTTAACACCGTTTAATGCATTAGGTCATGAACTAACAGAGAAATAAACAGAGATCTGTTTGTTTGTTTAGTTATGCATTTACACATGCATTTGTTGATTAATTGATGCATGTATTCATGGATCTTTTTAATTTTGCATTTATTAATCTGGGTTAATATTAATTCATAAATATTGTACTATTCATAACTAACAGTGACTGTTTAGTTGGTTATTCATTTAGATATGCATTTATTTATACGTTTACACATTGATTTATGCATTTGTTAATTTATTGATGCATGTATTCATTCATTTATTTTTTATGTGTTTATTAATTTATGTTAAGGTTAATTCATAAATATGCTACTATTTATTGTTAACTAACAGTGAACTATGTGTCTATTCATTTATTTATGCATGTAGTTATGCATTTACACATGCATTTGTTGATTTATTGATGCATTTATTTATGCATGTATTTTTTATTTATGCATTTATTAATCTGGGTTAATGTTGATTTATAAATGTTCTGCTATTGTTAATTAATGCTTTTTTTATAATGCATGAACTTGTTTTATTAGCTATTGCATTAACTTTTGTTAAATTTAACCTTATTCAACCTAAAATATTACAATGTACACTGCAGTACGTACTAAGATATATGCTTGAACTTGCGTGAAAGTGTGAACTAGTGCACCATATTGTCCTCTTAAGTATGCACTCTGATTATTCCCTATAACATCCACTTATTCACAATAGATCAGAGTAGTATCAATTGTAGTATCCCTAATATGCATATAGGATCACTGTAGTATCCCCTGAAGTATACTAGTGTTTTATTTATAGCATCTAGTATCCTCTTGAGTATGCCCTAAAATACTAGTTAAATTTTCCTCTTACGTTTTCACAAAAAAATAATTATATGATCACCTCAAGGATGAGCTAGAATTAAAATTTTAGTATTTCTTAAGCTGAAAGTATTTACTGGAGTCACATAAGTATGATATAAGTATATATGAGTGTATACGATAGTGTTGCCTAAATTAAGGTGTACACTAATTCCCTATTAAGTAGGGAGACCCTATAGTGCATACTCTTGTGCATAATTAGGGAATGACATAGCATGCAGTGCCCTTAAAAGGGTGGAAGCCAAAAGTGGTGTTTTGATCATTTTGTTATAAGTGACAACACAAACTATGAAAACACTTAATAATGAAAATGTTTTGAGAATATAGCAAAACACTGCAGCTGTTTCTAAAGCATCTCGAAACTGGTTGTTTGTTTTCTAACTTTATTTGGCGCACAATTAGTAAAGCTATAAATATGTGCTAATCCAATAATCTTCAAAAACAAATCCTGGGTCACATTTAATCCAGTAATCAGGCATCACAGTCTGATTGTGATGTGTACAGATTAACATTTTTTATGTAATCTAAATTAAAATCATTATTAATGCTAAGTATTATTGCTAAAATTACTTTAATGCATTGCGACAGGATTTGTGCTGATATTGTCCATAACCCCACTTTGCCTAGGGCACTGACAAACTTTTAGAGGGCACTGTATACCTCTAGTGCATAACGTTTGCTAAAGTGAGCCAGGTTAGTGCCATCAGCATTCAGCCACAGTTTTATTTTATTTATTTTAGTAACTTAGCAATTTAATGATATATCCACAAGCAGAATTGTAGAAAACAATACAAAAAATGTGTGTAAATCACAATTGTTGGCTGTTTTAAAGGTGACATATAATGAAAATCAGACTTTTCCACCAACCCAGAAATCATGAAAAAGAACAACCAAGTACATTTTTTTGGTAAGCCTTTCTCTGCAAGCTTGTGAAAAAAAACTGAGCCACTCAGATTTCGCTTCCCCAGTGACTAAGAAAGAGGATCTTATTATAATATTACTGCCCCTTAATCTGCATGTTGAGAGGAGACAAGAGAGCAGTGGATTTATTAATTTATTTACTGTATATTACGCTGCTGCCACAGATCTAATGTAAACATGCAATTTCTTTCCCAGCTGTTTCCCTTCAGAGACATAACCAACTGTTTTTGTAACTTGTGTTTTTAACATAAACTTGTGTGTATTTGACAGTTTAAGTGCAGTAAGACATGAAAGAGAACTTCGTTTAGTACTTGCATGCCGTGTGACAGCCACTTTCTGTGTGCGTGCTTCTGATGTATGTGCTCAGAAAACTGTCTATGAGAAGTTTAAACTAATATGGTTTAAAACGCATGATTTCAGCAGGAGAGACATGATAATCAAAACCGAACAGATGTTTTGTAGCCGATAGTGATGTTTCGTTCGTGAACGAATCGTTCTTTTTGAACGAATCTTTTAGGTGAACGAATCGTTCTCGTTCACGTAATCCATTGACTCATATTTCTCATTCACTGAAATTCCTCCCTCCAGAGCAGCGCGGCGCTATTGGCAGCGCATGCTCAGATCAGTGAACCGGGTAGCTCTGTGGACTGTTTCATCCTGTCTAATCAAAGAATGGCTAAACCTCGAGCCAATAATTACATCTCGTTCGTGAATGAAATGACCGAACGGGTACATATCTCGTTCGTGAACGAAATGAATGAGAGTGTACCGGGTCAGTCGTCCATTTAGCACGTGAGTCAATCTCGATCAGCAATCGGCAGAAAGCAGATGCAAAGCGCAGTTATAGGTACTGTGCACATCATATTTAGCATACAGAACATAACTCCACGTTTAATCTCCGATTTATGAATGTGTAATTGTCTGACCAAACAATTAAAATGTTAATTATGCAAGAAAACCTTGTGCTTTGGTCATCTGAACAACTTATTTAGACTTTATTTATTTAATGAGTAGATTATGCACACATTTTAATAAAGCCAAATCAGTTTTTGTAACAAGTGAATACGTTCGTTGACTTAAGACACAACACATAAGACACTCTTTTTCGTCACCTGCTGACGTATTTATGTAATATGAAGAAATGGTCACTGAACGAATCAGTGAATGAATCAGTGAACGAATCTGAACGAATCATTTTGGTGAACGAACTGAAAATGAACGAATCTATTGAAAGAATCAAAATTTCCATCACTAGTAGCCGAGTGAGGTTAGAGCTGTAAAGGTACAGCCCTATTCTGAAAAAGGGGGTGGGGAGCAGAAGCTCATTTGCATTTAAAGAGACATGCACGAAAACAGCGTGTTTCTGCTTCCACTCAAAATAGGTATTTTCAAAATGATATAATAAATGATCTGTGGGGTATTTTGAGCTGAAACTTCACAGACACATTCTGGGGACACCTGAGACTTTTATAACATTTTGTAAAAAGGGGCAAAAAAAGTTTCCTTTAAAGACTATTTCATAAACTACCATTCAAACGTTTGAGACCAGAAGAAATAACTTCTTTACATGCTTTACATGTCAGTCTGATGGTTTCTTGAGGTCTAAGTGGGTTTAGAGCCCTCATCCAGACCACCACAAATACTCCAGACATGACCCGGGTTGTACTTTTATTTCTGCACTACATTCAGTTCCCTGGTGAAATGCTGGGTCATGATTGAGGCAGTAGATCAGATGGCAGCTCTCTGTGGGCTGAAGGAAGCTTTGAACGCTGCATGCGCCTCTAGCTCCTGCCAGCATTCTTAATTAAAACAGATTGCTAGACGGTTCAGTTAGCTTAAACGCCACTACTCTTCTGGCTAGCCTAAATTCCCTGCAGCATCAGGATGCTGACTAATGTTTTAGGGATTTGTGAAGTTCTTTTTATATTGCCGGTCTAAAAATTTTGAATAATTACAGTTTAAAAAATTATTTTGAAACTCTTATGCTCACTACGGCTTAATTTATATGATCAAAAATAGTAATATTATGAAATAGTATTACAATCTAAGATAACTATATTTGAACATATGTGACCCTGGGCCACAAAACCAGTCACAAGGGTCAATTTTTTTTATTTTTGAAATTGATTTGCAACTGAAAGCTGAATAAATAAGCTTTCCATTGATGTATGGCTTGTTAGGATAGGACAATATTTGGCCGAGATACAAAAATAAATATTAAATATTGAATAAAAAAAATATTGAGAAAATCGCCTTTAAAGCTGTCTAAATTAAGTCCTAAGCAATGCAGCATTGAATTTATTTAATACACGAGTTTCACAATTTGAGTTGAATTACTGAAATAAATGAACTTTTCCACGACGTTCTAATTTATTGAGATGCACCTGTATACCCGTGCTACTTAATACTGGTTTTGTGCTCCAGGGTCACATATTTTAAAATGTAATTCATTCCTGTGATGCAAAGCTGGATTTTCAGCATTACTCCAGTCGTCAGTGTCACATGATCCTTCAGAAATCACTCTAATTTGCTGCTCAGTTTTTGCTAATTAATATTTTTGTAAAAACCATTATACTTTTTTTTTCAGGATTAGAATAGATAGAATAACAGCATTTATTTGAAATAGAAATCATTATAAACATTAAAGATGTTTTCACTGCCACTTTTGATAAATGTAGTGCATCCTTGCTGAATCAAAGTATTTATTTATTTTTGAATATTACTCCAAACTTTTGAATGGTAGTGTATCATGGTTTCCACAGAAAATATTAAGCAGCGCAACCGTTTTCAACATAATAAGAAATAATAAACATAATAAGAAATCTTTCAAATTTCTGAAGGATCATGTGACACTGAAGACTGGAGTAATGATGCTGAAAATTCAGCTTTGTATCGCAGGAATAAATTACATTTTAAAATATTCTAATACAAAGTATTGATTTAAAATTGTAATAATATTTCACAATGTAATGTTTTTTACTGTAGTATTTTATCAAATAAATGAAACCTTGGTGAGCATATAAGGCTTTGAACATTAAACAAACTTAATTGTTCTGATTTCTGACTTTCACATAACCTAGGGTTATATGTATTTCTCAAAAGCACGAATAGCACATTGCCTTGCAGTTGCCAGCTTTGATACCATCCAAGAATGAAAATTTAGCAATTAAGGCTGCATTTTCATACAATTTAGGCCCCGTGGTTCTCCCATGTCTAATCACTAATTGCAATATGCCAAGTTTCAGTATGTGCGTGCATGAATGAGTGTTTTCATTGTTGGCTAAACTAATCCTCTATCCGCTACACTGCCCCACAGTACACTACAGAAATGGTACGGAGCTCCGTAAAGGCTTTAGAAGACTCTGGAGTGTTTCTAAAGACTCTGAAAGGATTCCAGAAGAGCCCGGGGAACTGTTCTGTGCACTCTCCATCCATGCACATGCACAGATTTTCTTGTAATAACTCTTCTGTGCGATGCACGCGCTGCCTTCGGGGGCTCAACCAGCATGTAGTGGTGGATGGTCCAATTAGGGCTTCTAATTACCCAGCAGTACTGTAATACATGGGAACAGAGCTACTGTTAGGATAAAAAGCTCTTGCTGTTCTTATTGTTATTGTGGTCTAAGTGCTTTCATAATCTTAGCCGAATGGACGGAAGCCATTAGAGTCACGACAGTCGTCAGAATATCGCTTCTGGTTCATATTCATCCGTGTTTTCTGAGGATAAAACGGCATTTATCGTCAAGTTGTGACCCCCTGAGATGTGGAGGCTTTGCTAACTGAATGTGTAACATATATTTTACGTTTCTTCAGGATGGTTCAGGCTATTTTTACTACTGGAATACGTAAGAATGTCTTCTGAAGCAGTGACGTCCATGTTTTAAATGTCACCCCTGATATTTTTTTGATGCTGCCTGCTTTTTCCTCCCAGACCAATAAAAGTTATTTTACTGAAGTACAGTTCTTAGTTTTATGATGACATTGTGTCTGGTTGCTTGATCTAGCTTTTTTGTTGAGACTATAAAATGGAGGAAAATAATCACAACATTAATGTGTAATAATGCAAGACAGCAGAAAAATTGTTAAAATTGTATTGTACAATGATGCGTTGTGTATATAAAAAGAAGCAATAAGTTTACCAGAAAATACTACTCATTTAGCCAGTTTGTGGTGACAAAACATTTCTCATTTTTATTTTTTTTTTCAAACCATTTTATTCCATTTCATTTCATTTCATCTTATTTTATCTTATTTAGTTAAGTTTAGTTTTTTTTGTTTAGTTGTATTTTTAATTACATTTTATATTTTATTCTATTTTTTCCTTTTTATATTTTATTAGTTTTATTTTATATTATTTTTTTGTATTTATTTTCTTCATTCAGTTGAATTTTTTTTAAATTATATTTTAGTTAAATTTTATTTTGTATTATTTTTTATTTAAAATTATTTTATTTTATTTTATTTCTAACACAATATTTCTCTGAACTTTTGAAAACCCTTCCTTTGCGATAGTCCAAGAATGAAATATCTGTTATAATGTGAATCCATCTCATTCTGAAGTTAAAAGCTTCATGTCTTTGGAAGCGAAAAACAGTCGTGCCCAACAATTTTTTTGTAAACAAG
The DNA here is from genome assembly GCF_001515605.1 of Sinocyclocheilus anshuiensis. Classification (NCBI taxonomy): domain Eukaryota; kingdom Metazoa; phylum Chordata; class Actinopteri; order Cypriniformes; family Cyprinidae; genus Sinocyclocheilus; species Sinocyclocheilus anshuiensis. The sequence goes on along the minus strand of NW_015559670.1, from coordinate 289,127 downwards.
ATGCCAAGTACTATTTGCAAAGTCCAACATTTCCTGGAGAATTTGAAGTCAGTGGGAGATTTACAAACACACCAAGAAGCTCTAGAATATTTGTGCAAGTATTTTGGAATTCTTGGAAAGATTCTGCTGATCTCCACAGACCTGTGAGAGGTTCTGGATGGAGAGGATTTGGATTTCTGATGGTCGTGGGTAGTTTTGGATAAAGGCCAGTGACGGATGTAGAAAGAGAAGATGGCAGCATGTCTTAACTAAAGGATGGAGGCCCACAAAGAGCAGCCAAGGTCACCAGGAACTCTGAATCACGAGCCACAGAATGAGCCGTCGGGTTTAGATTGGTGGGTGTTGGCTGCAGCACCTTTGAAACACTCTCTCTCTCTCACACACACACACAGCGGTTGTTTTGGCTTGTCTGCAGTATGGTCTCCTGTAGCCCGCACAAGCAAACAATGAATAAAATATGAGCAGAGAGCACTCTGATGAGACATCTCTGTACAAACACACGCACGCTACAGTTTCTCCTTCAGCCAACAGAGGGCAGAGATACCAGCATCCTTAAACTCAGTTATGCTTCCATATTGAAAACATTGGTTGTTAAACTTGCATACTTATACCTTGCACAAGAAATATGCACTTTCCTAGTAATGAAGAAGTTCATCTTTTGACTATGTATTAGGAAATCCATGCACTTAAAAATCTTTTTTTTTTTCTTCTCTGTCTTTTAGGTTCAGACATCTGAAAACTGTTGCAGCAACTTTAACCTCATACGGCTTTAAACAGATTATTTGCAATTATAATTTAACACAGGGAAGCAGAAATGAACTGAATTTCATACTGCAAAATGTTTTTTTTTTTTTTATTGGTCAAGGCAGAGCTTGAAAGTTTAAAAACAAAATGTGAACTCCTGATGTTTGAAGGTTTTATATTTGATGGATGGATGGATAGAGAGATTGAGATAGATAGAGATGGATGGATAGATAGATATTTAAAGTTGTGTAGATTATATAATATGTACTAAAAACATAGTGAAACTGCAAAGAACCACCTGATTCTCTCTGTGTTTGTGTTCCTCCGTGATTCATTTTTCCATCTCTGATCTGTACACACCACACAATTTATCACTCAACATATGGAAATGCACATTTTTGACATCTCTCTCTTTCTTGCATCTCTTGCAGCTATCAGTCTTTCTACCTGTCTTTCTCTCTGACTCCAGATGGTGTTCAGCGTTGGCCTGGCTGTGTCTTTTTTCAACATATAGATGCATAATTTATGACCTTGGTCGTCTCAGTCTGTTTGATATCAGGCTGTGATTGATGGATGTTAGATTACATCAGCTGTCAGACTTTTTTTTTAAGTTAGGGATGATGCTTTTCCCTTTGACGATGACATTTATGCCGTGTACGACATATGGTGCAATATTAGGCAATGCAACTGTTTTATAACTAAAGGCCATTTGAGCAAACCCCTCACCCCAAGTATCAATGACTTCTAATTAGACCTCGATTTTCACCTTGTAGAAAAATATAATCTTACTGTAAATTTAAAGAGTGGCTTAAGCTCGAAATGCAAAAGTCTGTTGGGCTCTTTTGATCGCCCGGAACACCCAAGTGGAACACCATAGCAACTGTTTACAACGCCTTCAAAACTGCATAGCAATTCCCTGGAATCCGTCTGTCTGTTGTGTTTGTTGTATGTGATTCTGTATTATATTGAGGAATGCATCGGAAGCGTCAAACTGTGTCCAGCTCTCTGTGAGAATCTCATGGCTGAAGCAGTGACCTTTTAGCCAGGCAGACGCACGTTTAGCTCAAGGCTTTGGATTTGTGTGCTGTGTGAATGCGCGTTGCTTTTCGTGTCTTTTTTAATTTTCCATACCAGAGAGTTTTTCTTTCCAGTACAACGGGGAATGTTCAAATGAGTGACGCTGTGCTGCTTTCACTTGCAAAGCAGCAAAACAAATAAATAAATAATGTTGAAGTTTTAATTAGTGTTTTTTTTTTTAAGACCGATATTGGCTGTTGTGGTCTTAAGGCCCGTTCACACCAAGCAAGATAACGATAAAGATATAGTTCTAAAAATCGTTCTCGATATTAAAGAATAGCAGTCCACACCACAGCTATAACGATAAAGGCACAAAGAAACGATATCATTGGAATCACTTTCGGAACGATTTTTTTTTTCAGCTGATGAACGATAAAAACGTTGACTGTCAATCATAATCAATCCTGCTATAACGAGCTGGAGAATTTAAAGCAGCAGACGAGCGTGCGCTTACAGACGATATAATTTGCTGGTGTGGATGCTAATATCATTATCTTTATAGTTATCTTTAAAGTTATCATTCTTGGTGTTAACGGGGCTTTAGACCTTAAATAGTGCCATCCTTTGATGAAATATGGAAATATGATATAGCCTATTTAAAATAATTTCTGAAATATTACTGTAGCTAAAACATTATTGTTTTATCATTACAATTATTATTGTTGTTGTCGTTGTTTTCTATTATTTATTTTATTTTTTATTTCTCAAAATTACTGCAAATTAAGTGATATTTTAATTTAATTTAATTTTATATTAAATACTTTCAGAAATGTTACATATGCAAGACATGTGTACAATTTATATGAAGTAAATATTTAATTATTTCAATTTGTTTAATTTTTAAATATTATTTGAACTAAAATTGTATTATTATTGATATTAATTTTATATTATTTGTTTTATATAATTAATTAATTATTTCATTTATTATTTTCAATTCTCAAAATGACTACAACTAATCTGTCTGTCTGTCTGTCTATCTGTCTATCTATCTATCTATCTATCTGGCTGTAAACAAAGCAGCTCCGCTCATGAACGGTACTTTATCAGATAAAAATGCCATCTAAACTATTCTGAAGACAGTCGGTTCCCTTCAGAGGTACATTCATGTAAAACACCCGCGACGCGTTTTGATTTTGAAACGTGCAGTGCTCATGTTTATTCAACGAAGTCAAACGCCACAAATAAATAAATGTATGGGAAACACTGGTAATGTATATCGAAATATCGGAAATGTGTTTAAAAATCATATCACTGTTATTGAAAAAAATTATATCGCGATACATATTGATATTGAATTATTGTCCAGCCCTAATCTATCTTTCTTTGTCCGTTTAGACTTTTCATTGTTTCCACTTTATACTTCTGACCTAAAATAAAAATAATTAAATAAGTAAAAATAAATAAATAAAATAAAAATAAATGACTGGATTTACTAGTTAGTAGTTTGCAAGGTTGTCCTACTAAAAGAGCTTTTCAAGTGCTGCAAATGTCTGCTTTGTGTTTTTAAATTTGCCAACAAATTTCTTGAGCACATCTGTAGATTATGCTTTGCTTTAAGAGTGATGTCTTTAAAATATTCATTACTACATCTTGATGGAGCAAAGTCAATACAGTTACCTCTGAATTCTTTACGTTCTTTACAAGAATTTTATTTGAATTTTAATGCATTGGGATTTTATGAGCTTCCACTTTGTGGCAGAATAAACAGCGTGATTTTAAATTGCCAGGCATGAAAAATATAAATATTAACTTGACCCACTCTCAATCACTTTTTAAATGGCAAACATTGTCAATGCAATCCAATTGGAGATTTTCACACTTTAAGATTACATTTATTATAAAGTGTATACAATAGATGGCACACCTAAGGCTGAAATTATCACACAGACTTTGAATGGAGTCTGTGGAAGTGGTTTGGGCTGAATTAATTTCAGAAGTGTTTGGAGAGGAAGATGAATGAGAAGAGGAGGAATCTGAATCCAGCGCAGGAGCTGAAGAGTCATTCTCATGCTGGAGGTGTAGGACAGATAAAGGCAGTGTATCAGAGAGAGGACGGTGTTGCGGTAATAATGTGTTATTCCGTTTTCTTCATGCTGATGCAGGATTATTATCATCCTCCATGTGTCTCTCACACACTCTCCTGCTCTTTTCACAGTGTGGTTTATATTTGCTTCTCTCTGTGGTGAGATGTGATCCGAGCGCTATTATCAAAGTTTTACCTTAGTCTGACAGTGAAGAAACATTTGAATAATTTGTGAAATCGTGCTGTGTTGTTGGTTTATCTATCCGTTCTGGAGGGACACTGTGTCTATGAATGCTTCAGTCCAGAACTTGATTTAAAGCCCTCAGTATCTTCAGAGTCATATGGCTGTAGATCTGTGTTTAGCTTTTATTAGATCATTTTAGCAAGCATAACACTGTATTTGTGTGTCGTACTAATATAAAATTATACTATGTTGTTCTTATTTTTTGACTTTTGATCTGATGTTCTGTCAGTCTTTCTCTGGTTCTAACTTTCTGTTGTTCTTTTTATAAAGCATTCTTTCTAATCAGGGCTGTACAGTGCGACACGAAAAAACTGGTCTGTGCGATGAATAAATTTACCACTGTAGCACGCATGCGATACAGTTTTGCATGTTCATAACACAACCGCTTAATAGTGTGAAGTGATTTCGTTGTGCTTGTTTGTGTGTGTGAGATTGATTATACTTGGTAGTTAGGGGTGTGTGACGATTTTTGAATGTCTCCATGATCTGCTTAAAGAAATATTGTTGTATCGCGCTACAGCGCACATTCTATCAGCTACAGTTCTGGCGCCTCCTCCGTCTCAATATAATGTACAACGCCTGAAAAATAAAATGTTGTAAATACTGCTAAATACTGTACCTGAAAAATGTTCTTATTTTCTAATAACAAAGATAAAATAATGACAAAGCTTTTTATCTTTGCTAACTTTGCCTAAATGTCTGCCATTGTTTTTTATTTTATATTTTGTTAAGGTGTAAGAGGTGTTATGTTTCTGCACTCTTCCATTTTTAGCAAATTAAGAAAACTTTGTCTAAAACAATTTTTGTGATGGTTTGTATTTTTTGTGCTCTGTATGGAACATCGGTGCCTGTTTAAGTGATGAACTCCATTACTTGTGTTTGTTTTCAGACATGATAACAGACGTTTTATACTTGTGCTACAACTTTTTGGCCTGTGCTACAAAACTTTCAACCTCTGTAGCACCAGTGTTATGTGGAAAAAAAGTTAACGTGCAGCCCTGCTAATGTTCTATTGTTCTAACGTTGTTTATTGTTATTTGTGTCATTCTAATGTTTTATTTTCTTGTTTATTCTATCATTCTGTCTAATGTTCTGTTGTTCTCATCATTATTTGGTTCTAACGTTTGATCGTTCTTTCTATACAGTATTTTATTCTGTCAAATGTTCTATCTTTTTATTATTTTTTTACATGTGCTCTAACATTCTTTTTATATCTATCATTCTATCTTTTTAGCATTTTTTTTCTGGTTGTAATGTAGTATTGTTCTTTATATATATCATTCTTTATGATGTTCTTTAGTTCTATCATTCTATCTCTCATTCTAACATTCATTCATTTCATCTTTCTAATGTTCTATTGTTCTCTTGTTCATTATATCCTTCATCCTACTGTATCTATCGTTCTCTCTGTAATTTTCTGTCGCTGTCTTGTTCTTCTTGTCATTCTACTGTTCTGTCTTTTGTTCTTTCATTCTGCCTATCGTTCTTTTTGTGGTGGTAACATTTTATAATTCTTTCTGTATATCATTCTATATAATGTTTTATCATTCTGTGTTCTTTATCTGGTTCTAACATTCTGTCTGTTGTCCTTTTTGTTTATCATTCTCTCTCTCTATCATTCTTTATATATATCGTTCTATCTTATATTCTCTCATTCTTTGGTTCCATCCATCCGTCATTTCATTTTATCTATCCATTTATCTGTTGTATTGCGTTTGTGATTAAAGAAGGTTTCCATCCAATTTTTAATACATTTTAATCAGTCCAGTAGCAAAAACAGACGTTTAATTGTGAAGGTCAGAGAGAGAGAGTTGAAAATGGTCATGAAAACTCAATTTAAAAAACTTGGCTAAGATTATATGTGCACTTAAAATGTTATGTCATTAATGCCTGTTGAATGAACACAAAGTAATTCACAAAGTTTCCAATTACTGTATGCTTTCAGTACAGAAGCCACAAATTTCTCAGAAATGTATAAAATCTCCAGAAATGTGCCGGTCAGTGTCTTGTTTGTCACCTCTGTTTAACACATGAGACTGCAGAAGTCACTGCCATCGGCAACTCTGTGTCTCCTAGCAACGGAGTTTCAATCCCAGCCATACCGTGGTGAATTATGGTCACTGCTCAGCTGTTTATAAAGCCGACTCACCCGTCTACGTGCTGTTTTTAGCATTCACTCACACAGAATTATGAATTATTGAATATTTGCGTCCCCAACAAATTAGTGCGGAGAGCTTGAGCTGTGGGCCTCCCTCCTTTTCTTCCTCTCCTCGGCTTTTGAGTTTGAGTCTGATGACATTTGATTGTAATTTTGAATAATTTAATTGTACACAGAGGCTATTTTCAGACTGTAGTATATATGAAAATTAGTTTCACGTAGCCAGGCTTTTTTTTTTTTTTTTCCTTATTGAAAGTCTCAACTTTTGAATATCTTTCAAAGATTCAATGCCTTGGAAGCGCTCATCTTGGCAGCTTGGGAACAAAAAGCAAGCGTGACTGTTTTTCTGTTTGGTGACTCACAGAAACTGGGAGATAAGCATAAAAAAGGTTGAAAAAGATTCCCGTAAATCACATAAAGCTAGCCAATCTGAGATTATGATTTTGGAAAGCTTCATTATTATGCGCAATATGCTTCAGATGATCCATGAACGGTCTGTCAACACGCCGCCTGAAACCGAGACTGTATGAAATCGCTGTTTATATGCTAATATGTTTGGGAAATTCAAATTAAATCTAGATAAAAACACTAGAAAAAAAAATCCATGCTCTATTTTTGTGTTCTTAACTTAGTTCTATAGGCCTCATTAGCAGCATGCTAATTGTAAATTTTGCCTTTTGCAGAGACTTTGGAGATTAAACTCGTGGTTTGAGATCCCCAGGCTCCAAAAAAAAAAACAGATTGTAGCGCTGGCAGGCGTGCGTGCTCGGGGTGGTTGTAGTCTGCTGTCCTGTTCCGTTCAGGACCGCTGCCAGGAAGAAGCCCTCCAGGATGACGGCTCGCAGGCCTGGGAGCGTGTTGTTGTGGAACAGGGTTTAACATCTGTCTGGGTTGTTTATTTCCATCCGTGTTGTTCTGAAAAGAGGATCACGGCTCTCGAGAGACAGCTGGAATAGATAAGCGCTGGGGAAGAGCAGACACTGAGAATTAAAATGCTAAAACAGCAGCGTGGGTTCAGTCCAGTTTAATATTCGCTCTGTTTGTCAGTCTAACCGTGTTACCGTAATTCATGTTTTTTAACAGCAAAAACAGTGGAGGAAAAGTTCAGAAGTGTAGATGGTTCTTTGATTTATCCAAAATCTTATTCTCTATATGCTACTGGTCAAGTTTAGGGTCGGTAAGATTTTATAATGTTTTTAAAAGAAGACTTTTATGCTCACCAAGATTGCATTTGTTTGAGCAAAAATACAATAAAATCAGTGATTTGGTGAAATATTATTACAATTTAAAATAACTGTTTTCTATGTGAATATATTTTAAAATGTTATTTATTACTGTGATGCAAAGCTGAATTTTCAGCATCATTACTCCAGTCTTCAGTGTCACATGGTCCTGATTTCGATCATGTGCATGATGCTGATTTGCTGCACAAGAAACAACACTGCTCAAGTCTTATTATGATTATCAATGTTGAAATGCTGCTTATGTTTACAATATTTTTCCACAAATATATGTTGCATATGCATATTTTTGTGGAAACGGATGCAATTTTTTCACAGGATTCTGTCATGAATAGAAAGTTCGACAGCATTTATTTGAAATAGAAATCTTTTGCAACATTATAAATGACTTTACTGTCACTTTTGATCAATTTAATATGTCCTTGCTGAATAAAAGTATTAATTTCTTGAAAAAAAAAAAAAAACTACCGACCCCAAACTTTTGAATGGTACTGTAGTAATTTACTAAAAAATTATTCTTCCTTTCATTTGCATGTTTTCCTTTAGCACCACATTCTCTAAATGAATTAAGCAAGTCATGATCACTACAAAATATTCATCCCTTTTTAATTAAATCTTGTTGACTGACAGCTTTCCATCAGATGTATAGCGATTGGTGCAATGCTAAATATTGTTACCCAGAAAAAATGATTTAAGAAGCAATTCATATATATTCAAATAGGAGCTCATACAGGTTAGGCTGGACTTTAAGTGGAATGTGAATAAAATGTCAGTTTTGTGATGCTAATTCATGGACATATCCATGAGCAAACCTTTATATTCTATTTGTGTTCAGAGATATTTAAGGTTTCCCAGCTCTTAAATTGTGGTTTAAATAGTGGTTCTTGGCCAGAATAAGCTGTAGTGTCATGTTAAAGGTCAAACATCTGACTTCAGACACTCTTTTGTGACTAAATCAAGGTTTTGGGTTTGTAAACCCAAGAGTTTAGACCGAATTTTATCACTGCTCATAGACACCAGAGGTTATCAGTCAGCTTATGTGAAAATAAGCATCAGTTTTGTTCACTCAGAAATGGTCAAACTCTTCGCCAGGCCTCAGACAAACAGGTGGCAGGTGTTAATACGCGTCAGCGGGTTGATTTCGAGGTGTTTTCCCTGTGAATGTCTGATGACTGCCATTGTAATGCAGCATCTTATTCATGCGTTCTTCAGTCTTTCATGTGGAAATGATTCATGAGGATCGTGTGTCTGTAGGGAAGACGCTCATTTAAACGTTCACAGACGTGTGTTGTGCGGCACGAGGCTCCAAAAAAAAAAACAGATTGTAGCGCTGGCAGGCGTGCGTGCTCGGGGTGGTTGTAGTCTGCTGTCCTGTTCCGTTCAGGACCGCTGCCAGGAAGAAGCCCTCCAGGATGACGGCTCGCAGGCCTGGGAGCGTGTTGTTGTGGAACAGGGTTTAACATCTGTCTGGGTTGTTTATTTCCATCCGTGTTGTTCTGAAAAGAGGATCACGGCTCTCGAGAGACAGCTGGAATAGATAAGCGCTGGGGAAGAGCAGACACTGAGAATTAAAATGCTAAAACAGCAGCGTGGGTTCAGTCCAGTTTAATATTCGCTCTGTTTGTCAGTCTAACCGTGTTACCGTAATTCATGTTTTTTAACAGCAAAAACAGTGGAGGAAAAGTTCAGAAGTGTAGATGGTTCTTTGATTTATCCAAAATCTTATTCTCTATATGCTACTGGTCAAGTTTAGGGTCGGTAAGATTTTATAATGTTTTTAAAAGAAGACTTTTATGCTCACCAAGATTGCATTTGTTTGAGCAAAAATACAATAAAATCAGTGATTTGGTGAAATATTATTACAATTTAAAATAACTGTTTTCTATGTGAATATATTTTAAAATGTTATTTATTACTGTGATGCAAAGCTGAATTTTCAGCATCATTACTCCAGTCTTCAGTGTCACATGGTCCTGATTTCGATCATGTGCATGATGCTGATTTGCTGCACAAGAAACAACACTGCTCAAGTCTTATTATGATTATCAATGTTGAAATGCTGCTTATGTTTACAATATTTTTCCACAAATATATGTTGCATATGCATATTTTTGTGGAAACGGATGCAATTTTTTCACAGGATTCTGTCATGAATAGAAAGTTCGACAGCATTTATTTGAAATAGAAATCTTTTGCAACATTATAAATGACTTTACTGTCACTTTTGATCAATTTAATATGTCCTTGCTGAATAAAAGTATTAATTTCTTGAAAAAAAAAAAAAAACTACCGACCCCAAACTTTTGAATGGTACTGTAGTAATTTACTAAAAAATTATTCTTCCTTTCATTTGCATGTTTTCCTTTAGCACCACATTCTCTAAATGAATTAAGCAAGTCATGATCACTACAAAATATTCATCCCTTTTTAATTAAATCTTGTTGACTGACAGCTTTCCATCAGATGTATAGCGATTGGTGCAATGCTAAATATTGTTACCCAGAAAAAATGATTTAAGAAGCAATTCATATATATTCAAATAGGAGCTCATACAGGTTAGGCTGGACTTTAAGTGGAATGTGAATAAAATGTCAGTTTTGTGATGCTAATTCATGGACATATCCATGAGCAAACCTTTATATTCTATTTGTGTTCAGAGATATTTAAGGTTTCCCAGCTCTTAAATTGTGGTTTAAATAGTGGTTCTTGGCCAGAATAAGCTGTAGTGTCATGTTAAAGGTCAAACATCTGACTTCAGACACTCTTTTGTGACTAAATCAAGGTTTTGGGTTTGTAAACCCAAGAGTTTAGACCGAATTTTATCACTGCTCATAGACACCAGAGGTTATCAGTCAGCTTATGTGAAAATAAGCATCAGTTTTGTTCACTCAGAAATGGTCAAACTCTTCGCCAGGCCTCAGACAAACAGGTGGCAGGTGTTAATACGCGTCAGCGGGTTGATTTCGAGGTGTTTTCCCTGTGAATGTCTGATGACTGCCATTGTAATGCAGCATCTTATTCATGCGTTCTTCAGTCTTTCATGTGGAAATGATTCATGAGGATCGTGTGTCTGTAGGGAAGACGCTCATTTAAACGTTCACAGACGTGTGTTGTGCGGCACTCATTTGACTTCGTTATTTGGCCTCTGCCTATTATTCATCTTCAGTGAGGTTTGGGAGCTGTTAGCATCTGAATAAAGCTTTGAACAGCCGTTTCTTGTGTCTTCACAGAGAGACGACAACATGAACAGAGAGAGCGAGTTTGTAAGATTCTCGTTACACACTGGGATCAAACTCTCAGTTGCATTTCTCCTTAGGCAGCAACAATGTAGAGCAGTTTCAGTAGCACCTGAAGTAAATAGTATAGTGGAGATTAGGGCTGCACAATTAATCAAATTTCTAATTGCGATTACAATTATGGATGCCACAATTACGTAATCGTTCAAAGCGGCAATTAATCGTTCAAAGTTCACTTGTTATTCTGTTATTCTGTTCTTAAGATATGTTTTTTTCTTTCTAGATGTTATCTTAGGGGTTTTTCCATTGTTTTAGTTTTAGTATAACGTTATAATACCATTCATATTTTTACAATTTAAAGAAGAAACCAATCCGATGTATATTTGACATTTGAGGCTTAATACTATAGAAAAGCACTAAAACAATTTCAGTTAGAGTGTTTTCAGCTTGTTTTTTTCCATATAAAAATATGGCATGCAGTTGCATTAAACAATGGTATAAACATCATTCAATGTAAATTGTGATAATCATAATTAATAATCGCAATTACAATTTCAAGGTAATAATCGACAATTATGATTTTTGTCATAATCGTGCAGCCCTAATGGAGATACAGTGACACATTCCATGACTGAATGATTACTATAGTCATGTATATTGTTATTGACATGGTTTATTTTTTATTAAAATAATTTTTATTATATTTTATTTTATTCTTATTTTTTAATATTTTATTTTATTTAGGTCTAGTTTTAATATTATTTGATTAGATTTTTTAATTTGTTTTAATATTATTTTAATTTTAATATTATTTGATTTGTTTTAATATTATTGTATTATTTTAATATTACATTTTCATTTTAATAATTTTATGCAATTCGATTGTCATCATTTGGGATTTATATTTAGAGATCAGATTTGCTGTTAAATCAGACACTTGATTTGAAGTATACCATATAAAAAAACTAGTTGCCAAGTGCAGAGAGTGTGAGGAGTTTCTCTCGGTGCAGTTGATCAAAACATATCTGAGCTTTTGATCTAGTTATTTCTGATATATTTTTTTAAAGATTTACCAGGGTGAATCATTTAATACCAGCAAGTTTTCGAGTTGATTGGATAGTTAGCCAAAGAAAGGTTTGACTCACATACTGTAATAAAGGGAATTTTTGAGAGAAATTGAATTATATAGATTGTTATACAGCAGGGGGTCTGTGTCAGTATTGCAGGGGCTCCACCAATTAATTCATCCAATTTTTGGGAGAAATAAAAAATAGACTTAAACAATTTTTTTTTTAATAATATATGATTTTAAAGTGCATATCATGCCTTTACATATGATGTGGTTATGCGGTACTTTTGTAGTAGCTGCTGTGGTTTGATGTAGAGATTGGATAGCATTTATTTTATAATCTATCTATTTAATCTACCTAATAAATTGACGATGTATGTACAAATATTTTTATATATAAAAAATATCCATGCGATGTCTCAAATACACCTTTTATAGTCATTGTTTTATATATTTTTTACATTTTAAAGGATGATGATGATAAAGATTTTAGTTTTTTTTTTCCCGTATTTTTAAAAATAAAAATTATAATTCTTTTTTTTATCATTAGTTTAAAAATCCTTGTTTGTCACTGACGTTTGCAGGTCATTTCATTCCTTAGTGCTGTACAGAAATGAAATATTTCCCTGTTTCTGTCTTACAGAGAAGCTGTTTGGTGAGTTCTTGACCTGGGACCTGCAGGACGCTCTGTCCCACCTGCCTCTGAAATCCGGTCAATCCGTCTCCATCCCTGTCAACATAAGCGCCAAACTTGACTTCTCCGGTCAGGAGAACCTGTTACATGACCTGAACGACGGTAAACATCCACACGACACGCAAAAACAACATCATTGGGGTCCGTTCTGGTTTGTCCCATCCAATTTACGTTCAATTTCTGAGAGTGCATCACCCATCGCACTATAATCAAGACAGGCTTGATTGCTCTCTGATAGATAGAAAGGCAGTATTCACTTTGCCCTGTTATGGTAGATCTGATCCATGCGAGGTGATTTGAAATGGTGTCTGTACCCTCTCATTTCACATTCAACAGAGACATCGGCCGTCTCTCTCCTGTATTACCCCCTCTCCGTCCCCTCTGCCCTCTCTTATTTCCTCTCTGGATTCATATCTATTTCCTCTTCACATCTTGTCCTTTTGTCTGTTTCCTGGTTATATTACACTTATACCTTCTTTCTTCCTGTCTAACCTCTTGTTTTACCTCTCGAGCGCACTGAAAAGGAGAAAGCACCATTATCACAGTTGTTTCTACTAAACAGCACTGAAGTGGAGTTCAAATTTGCTTAAAACTATGTACCATATGATTTTGAAATAGACAAATCTTCATTCACATGTACACTGTAGTGTTCAAAAGTTTGGGTAGTATCTGTAATATATATATATATTTTTTTTTTAAAAGAAAAGTTAAAACTTTCATTTATAAGGGATGCATGAAATTGATTGAATGTGACAGTGAAAGTGACATGAACTTTCTATTCACCCAAAAATTCTGTTTTAATAACTGTTTTCAACATTGATAATAAGAAATGTTTCTTGAGCAGCAAATGAGCATATTTGAATGATTTGGAGTAATGATGCTGAAAATGTATAAATTAATAAATAAATATTTAAAAAGTAAAACAATTATCAATATAAAATAAAAAAGATTATGAAAAATGCATGACAAAAATGTTAAAAATTAATTACAAATAATAAATTAATATGAAATATCAATAAAAAATAAAAATAATAAATATGAAAATTAACTATAATGAAATATCTCGTTAAACTATATTTAAAAAATTTTTAATTATTATTTTAAAATATTCAAATATAAAACCATTTTCTCTTTTAAATGGTAATAATATTTCACAATATTAATGTTTTTACTGTATTTTTGATCAAATAAGTGCAGCCTTGGTGAGCAGAAGAGACTTATAAAATTATAAACTGATGTAAATGTGGCCTGTCATGTTAATATTTCAAATTTTTACAAATTTGATTCAGTAAATGGTCTTTCTTTAGGAAAAAGATGGAAGGAAATTAGATGTTCTTTCTCACTGAATGTCAACAATTGAGTTTTTTGTATATTTTTTAAGGGATTAGAGAAGAAACTCTTGCAATAAAGTATAAAATGTCAGTAAAAATAATTTGCAACCTCTGAGAATGGGAAATGTCCTCCAGGTTCTCTATGTCTGTTTGTATGCACATGTAGATATTAATGAGACACGAGGAGAGCAGACTGTAGCAGACGAGCGGCGGTGTGCGTCTGTCTGCTGCGTTTCTGCTTGAATTACAAACAGGTGCGCTATCAACAGCCTCCTTCCTTTCTCTCTCCTCTCCCGGGTCTCTCCTCAGACGCTGCTAAAATGTTTTAATTATTGTTGAAATAATCATTTTCTCTGAATTAGGCCGATAAGACTGTCCTATTAGCGCAGCATGTAGAGGGCAGTGAATTGTAAACACTGCTGATGTTATCGCAGGTGCAAATACATCATTGCTGTTATTTAGCAGTACTATTAACAGTGTTTGCTATTGGTTTTCTCATCATTGTGGTTTGTAAATGTAGAAATTATTACAAAAGATCAAAACAAGTCATTCAAATGTTAAAGTGGTTGATGTTGCACTTCCTCATCTCTGATTGGCTGCTCAACCTTCTCTCCATTGTGATGTCATAAGGGGATGCAAGACATCCTCGGTGTTACATGTTTTGCATGAAGCCGCTTCCAGACTGTTGTCAACATATTTACACAAATTTTAGACATATCTGTACACGTTTTCTGGCCTGCGTGAAGTAAATCCAAGGGGAAAAAACGGATGCATTTTCAACATTTCTAAATTGCATTTGTAAATGCAACATGTGCTAGTCATTTTATTAATATATTGACAACATATTTAGTGTCTCCGAGTGTTTTTCTACCAAAATAAAAGCCCTAAAGTTTAATGCTTGACAGCAAAGAAATTAAGACAACCATAAATATTAGTATTGGAAATGTACTTTTATTCTTTAAAATACTAATTATTTATTAGTAATTATTCTTTAAAATAAACGTATTCTTATTCTTAAAATGCTCATTTTTTTGTTTTACGGTACAGTAGTATTATTACAATAGTTTAACTTTTGACAGCAAAGACATTAAGACAACCATAATTATTATATTGAAATTATTGTAATTATTATAAATATTATAATTAAAATTAATAATAATAATAATATTAAAAGGTACTTATTCTTTATTTTACAGTAGTCGTACAGTGGTATAGTACATTACAATTTAATTACAATTATTACAGTACATTTTTTAATTTAATGTTTAAAATAAATACATTTAAATAAATAAGAATATTTTGTTTATTTTTTATTAAATATTTTATTTGAATAGTTTTTATTTTACAGTGCAATAGTGTTGTTATTATTATAGTTTAACGTTTGAAAGCAAAGAAATTATGACAGCCATATTTATAGCTATTTATTGTCATGTTGTTGCTGTTGTTTATTATTATTATTATTATTATTATAATACTTTTTATTTTACAGTGATACTACAGTAGTATAGTATTGTTACAACTGTAAGTTTATTTTTTTATTTTATTTTTCTAGAATTTAAATAAGTACTGTTGTTATTATTATTATTATTATTATTATTATTATTATTATATTGAATGGGGAAAAATGGTTTTCCTTATTTTTGGTCCTCTGCTGATCACATGCCTGCAACATTTATTTTCTTAGTAATGACTTTTAAAGGTTCACTGAGTAAATTTGTTGTTAACTTGCTGATTAATCAGTTCAATAATGAATGAGTTGTTAGACTGATTCAGTTGATCAGAGTGAGTTTAATCAAACGGATTCATTAAAAAGAATCGGCTTATGGAAAACATTTGTTAGTTGAACACACCGTACATTTCCTTTCTGTTTCTTTGGCTCTGTTCTCTTCATCCCTTTTTCTTTGCCCTTTTTTGTCTCTATCGCTCTCTCAGCGTCTGTCTCCATCTCTCCTGTCAGCATAACTCTGGCTGTGATGCAGTGCTCTGTCTGTCTCTCTCTCTCTCAGGAGGCCGTTGGGTTCAGTCTGTACGGGAGTTTCTTTAACATGCTGCGCGCTTTCGTTCATTCATCCGTCCTCTATAAATCGTCTCCCCGTCAGAGAGCGGCAGAGCGCAAGGGCCAGACAGTCAGACTAAACACATTAGTGCATGAATGTTAAAATGTCAGCGCAAGAACAACATAATGAGAGAGGAGAGCAGCTCCATTAAACCGGACGGCTCCCCCCGCTGAGAGCCCGCTGGAGGTAAGTGTTTACCGTTCATGTGGGACGTCAGCCGACCACAGAGCCCCGGTGCGGATGATGTCACGCCGCCTCATAGGGATGAACTTGCTAGCCTCATTGGGTAACGTCTGGTAATCGCTGAGCACCGCGTTTTTCAATGCGACCCGCTGTGTTTTACTTAAGCAGGGGGAGTAAATGACGTCTGTTAGACAACTGGCTGTTTTGTGTTGTGTTGTGTTTTTTATTTATTTTTATTGTTTTATTTTATACACTACCTTTTAGACTTTTAAAGGCACTATATAAAAAACACTACAGACATTCGTTTCTGTTCAAATAGTGATGAGCCGCATTTTCGTACATGCACCTTTCACCTGCCTTCTCTTCTGCTCTTCCTCCTCTGTGGAATGTCAGAATCCATCCGAGTGTATTGGAGCATCTGCATGAGATACGGAGAGAAATCTGTGCATGGCAAATGCTGCAATTAACCCTCATTATTTTCCCTCAGACAGAGCCAAAGCAGGTCAAATCCAGAAATGTCACTGCTGCAGAAAAAACTTCAATTAGAGCAATGGTTTTGTGCAGCAGACAATGCAACCTCCGTGTTTGTTTGTTTTATTTATTTATAAATTTTTTAAGACATAGAGACACTACCTTTAAACATTTATTAGGGGACAAGCACCGAAGGTGCGTAGTCACCTATTGAAATCCTTGGCGTTATTATTATTCTTCTTCCTCTTCTTCTTCTTCTTCTTCTTCTTCCGCCGCAAGTCTATGGCAGCCCATAGAACCGCTTGCGGGAAAGTTGTATAATTTGGCACACTGATAGAGGACAGTCTCAACATTCACCACAGCAAGTTTGGAGTCTCTAACTCCAACTCTCTAGCGCCACCACTTGTCCAAAGTTGCAATTTCTTTATGCTAATAACTTTTGAACCGTAAGGCACAAATGGGAAATTTTTTTTTCCCTGTGAATCCTTGGCTCATGCCGAGTCGAATGAACACGAAAATTCAAAAATCGCAAGGCTTAGTTTTTACGCTATTTTTAATTGTTTGTAAAACTTACTTTGTCGAACTCGTCCTAGACGGTTTGTCTGATTCTCACCAAAATTGGCTCAGATCATCTTCAGACCATGCTGGCAAAAAGTTATGGAATTCAAGTTGATT
>NW_015559670.1:257007-271128 GCF_001515605.1 Sinocyclocheilus anshuiensis | reverse complement strand
CTCTGGAGTGCTTGGCCCCGTGATTGCTGCTTGCAGCTATATTTATTATTATTATTATTATTATTATTAATCTTTAAACGTGCCGTATACAATTCATTCATTCATTCATTTATTTATTTATTTTATTTCAACATTTTGACAATAATCTAACATATTTCCAAATTATACACGATAATTAATGAGAATAAATTGGATTTTGTTTCGGCACTTTTCTGTGAAAAGTGGCCTTTAAAATGTGAATGAGGAACATGCATTAAATAAGTATATTGGGTACATTTTGATTTCATTTTGGCTTTAATATAACAAGCATGTGAGTAGTGTTGCTTTCGTCAACGAACCTTTACTAGGTACTTATACTATATTGACTGGGTTAAATAGAATTGCATTTCTAAAAAGAGACTAAAACACAATTTTCATTGACTAAAACTAGACTAAATGTCATCAGTTTTCGTCGACTAAAACTAGACTAAAATGTCATCAGTTTTCGTCGACTAAAACTAGACGAAAATAGTCATGGATAATTCTGACTAAAATAAGACTAAAATGCTCAGACTTTGTTGAATAAAACTTGACTAGACTAAAAAGAGTATGAACGTGACTAAAACTAATAAAAACTAAAATGACAGCTTCACACAAAGACTAGACTAAAACTAAAATTAAAACAGGCCGCCAAAAACAACACTACATGTGAGAACATTTGTAAGCATTTTCGGGTGATGCAAATATTTTAATAAATGCTATGAATTTAATCATTTTGAAATGAATCTCACTTTCCAACTCAACACCATTTATTGTATAAAAGTTTAAATTAGACCTTTAAAACATCTCTGTTTTAATAATCACAACACTATACTGACACGCTCTATAAGAAACGTAATGTCCTAGTAAAATGGGGTAATGGGGTATCATAACAATGTTGGTTAATTTCATATAACCAAAATCATTGCAGATATATCTTGAATATTTCATATACCGCCCAGCCCTACTGCAACGGATGTCGTACATTTGAGGATTTGTGTTTTTAGTTTTGTGTTTTTATGTTCTTGCAGTCTTGCAGGCCATTTAAATCTGTGTTGATGAAAGTCTCATTCATCATATCTATGTCCCGTTTCTAAAAATAACCCAGAATGTTTCTCGCTTGAATGAATTTGTGTGTGCGTTTATAAGCTTATGCTGTTATCCGTATGCGCTGGAGAGATAAAATATATCCACCTGAGTGTGTTCCAGAGAGTCACTGCGGCACACGCACTCCATCGCCTTATTTATTACCAAGTTTTTCCACCTCATCATATTTCAAACTGTCAAGTTATGGATTTTAATTTTTATTTCGAGTGCTAAATGCCGGACAAACAGATGCGCTGAGAGATAGAAAGGCGGATGGAGAGAGAGAGATGGAGAGCGAAGCGTTTGAGTGATGTTCACGTCCTCTGAATGTGAGGAATTATTGCTGTATAAATAGTGTCCTCTCCTCACATAAGTCACAGAAGATAGTGATCTCTCTTTTCTCTCGCGCTGTTTCTCAGGCCTCTGGCCGCTGTGTTAATGTGTGCCGTATGTCTAATGTATGTTGTTTTGTGCTTTCAGATGGTATCAGTGTAACAGGTCTGCCCGTCTCCAGCCCGCTGCGGCAGGTTCTAAAGCCACGCGCTGAAAATAAACCAGTCGGCAGTGATGCCAGCAAGAACGAATTCAATCACGTCAAGGTAGGAATTCTGTCCTCGAGTTACACACACTTTACTTTTTTTGCTAATGCTCTGCTCTAGAGCCGTAGTGCACTTGATTGCTGTAGAACACTTGTTAGTGCACTAGCTAGGTGTGATGCTGTTTTAATGGTTACTTGGGTTCTAATTATGACATCACACTGGAATGCTCCGCCCACATTCAGGTCTCGTTGTGAATCAGTCTTATACTTATTCTCTGTGTAGAGCAGGGCTGTCCAAACTCGGTCCTGGAGGGCCGGTGTCCTGAAGAGTTTAGCTCCAACCCCAATTAAACACACCTGAACCAGCTAAACAAGCTCTTACTAGGCATACTAGAAACTTAAAGGCAGGTGTGTTGAGGCAAGTTGGAGCTAAACTCTGCAGGACACTGGCCCTCCAGGACCGAGTTTGGGCAGCACTGGTGTAGAGCATATCGGATTTTTTTCTGATTGGCCTTTTTTTGTTGAATCGCGTGTTTTTTCCCTGCATTGAAGTTGTAAAACTGTATTATTTCTCCCTTACATCAGTCTGTAGTGAGCAGGGGTATCTTTAATTTGGTCTCTCTGTCCATGGTGCTGAAGTTTTGTGTGTGTCTCTGT
This sequence comes from Sinocyclocheilus anshuiensis, assembly GCF_001515605.1. Lineage (NCBI taxonomy): Eukaryota > Metazoa > Chordata > Actinopteri > Cypriniformes > Cyprinidae > Sinocyclocheilus > Sinocyclocheilus anshuiensis. The sequence goes on along the minus strand of NW_015559670.1, from coordinate 268,829 downwards.
CCATGGTGCTGGAGTTTTGTGTGTGTCTCTGTCCATGGTGCTGAAGTCCATAAGTCCATAATAATTTTAGCAGAAGTCAGATTTGAGTTGACCTGTTGGTGAGATTTCAGTTCATATGAGCTCAGCTTTTCTCTTTGTTATTGAGCAGATTGAGATTTTCTTTTCTGAGTAGTCCATTGTTCATTTCTCAGTATATAAAGGGCAAGAATCCCACTGGCAATCATGTTATGTGAATATACACATTGAGACTGCTGCTGGATGAAGACGATTTTTTTGTATTATTTTAATTTTTTGTTTGTTTAAACAAAATAAATATAAATTAATTTATTTTGATTTTATTTTGATTTGATGGTATTTTTATATTTTACTTATTTTTTTGTGTTGCTTTATTTATATTTATATTATAATTTATTTTATATAGTGCCTGTCAGTTGAAGTGATATAATCAATCCAAATTGTATTTTATTTAATATTTATGAATTTTGTCTTGTTTTATTTATATTTAACTTTTGAATTAACTGTTTTATTTTATTAAATTTGTATAATTTTATTTATTTTTTATATATAAAAAAAACACTGGTCAGGGGAAGTGCTATAATCAATCCAATATGTAATAGAGGAATGGACCTTCATCTGAAGGATTGTTCACGCTGACGGTGATCTGCAGTTGCACTAAGACAGGTGGTCATTCATTTTCAAAGTTTCTGGCAACCTGAGTGCACTGCAAAAACAATTTTCTTTGTATTGTAAAACAAGCAACATGGCATATGATAATAAATCGTTCTAAGAGAGAACTCTAACTCAAGTTAATGGGATTTATGCTTAAAATGCTCAGCAAAGACAAAATAAGCTTAATTCAAAAAGGAAACATGTTTATTTTGTCTCACCCCATTAGCAAATAGGTTTTTTTCCTTGTTTAAAGCCTAAACTAATTTCCGCTTCAGGATGCTAATTTTAAGACACAAGAAAACTAATTTGTTGTTGAATTAAATTACACATGATTTTTACCAGCAGTACACCTCATTTGTGATCAGATTTTAAAAAGCTATTCGCTGCAACATCGGGACGTCGAGCCTCAGGAACGCCCAGTAGCGACCCGCCGTCCTCCAACGGCAAAATCACTCTGTGTGAACGGGGCATGAGACTGACAATCCATCTACCTCCATCCCTCCTGTCATCACTGCATAATTTAGTGCCATTTTCGGAAGAAAGAAAGAGTTTGAGGACACCGGGGTGAGAGTATACAGATGCATCCTGAATGGAAATGAGATGAACAGGGAAGCTAGAGTAAGTAATGAGAGGAGGAAGTGTTGAGTGACAGGACACATCAACGCTGCAGGATATATCCCAGCCTGAGACACATGTTTGAATCCAGACGAGCTGAAGGTAATCATTCTGTGGCCTGACTGACAGCGTCCGACTGAGACTCACAACAGGAAGTGTCTTTACTCACTTCCCCTCTCATAACCCTAACAGTACTGTCCACTGAGAGAGAGAGTGACGGTGTCCTGGCCCTCACTATCTCCAAACCCCCAAACGGCTTAGAAGTGAAGAGAAGAAGTCTCCAGCTCAGCTGTTTCCAGTGCAGTCTTTCTTTCTTCTTGTCCTGGCAGGGACTGGAGAGTGATAAAGGAGACCGAGAGAATCCGGTCTGCTCTGCTGGGCAGGCCAAACACAATAAGAGATGGGATTGAAGCTGTTGGAGAGGGAAGATTAGGGTCAGATACCTGAGAGAGAGAGAGAGACCGAGAGAGAGTGTGTGCTTGTGTGTGCTCAAGAGGAGAGATGATTTGCTGCTCAGGAAACATGGCTTATTATTATCAATGTTGAAAGTAGTTGGCACGTAATGTTTTTGTGGAAAATGTGATACTTCTTTGTTTCAGGATTCTTTGATGAATAGAAAATCAAGAAGGACAGCATTATTTAAAATAGAAGTCTTTTTGTAACATTACATGCCGTTATTGTCACTTTTTATCAATTTTATATATTAAAAGTATTAATTTCTTAAAAAAAAAATAAAAAAACGTTTACTAACCCTAAACGTTTGATCTGTAGTTTCTTCCACTTTGAGCACCTATTCATAGGATTTGTTTTATAACAATTAGGAGGATTTTTTTTTCTCTTTTTCATTATATGAATGTCACGTAAAGACAAGTTGTCTATATTTATTTTTGATTATTTTCTAAATGTATTTTATATGTGTGTGTATATATGTGTGTGTGTGTGTGTGTGTGTGTGTGTAATATATATATATATATATACTTTTTTACATTTAAAACAAATCTATACAAACTGATCTAGACATTTATAAATTATTTAAACAAATAAAACTGATATAATTTAAACAAATAGTTATCATAAATCATTTCAATTTTTAATTTATGAAATGATTTTTATATAATTTATCAAAATTATGATTGGCTGACACCTCTAACAATATTTTAATATTGCTAATACTAATACTAATATAGTTTGTATACTTGTTTACCAAAAAGACAACAGTGTCAGTTGAAGAGCTTGAGATAAAATTTGAGACGTGATGTGTGAATGAAGACAAATGAAGCTAAATATCATTTGTGAACAGAATATTTTATTGTGTCTCAGAAAAGTGTGAAAGTAGTATTTAATTGGGTTTATTCAGGATACATAAATGCAAGCTATGAAATTACCCTCAGCAAGACAAATGAGTTGACCAGGCAAAAAAATGACAAAAGAACCCATAGTTGAAGAAACACGACTGTGCAGATCTTATCGTGTATTTCCTTTAAAGCCATATGAGGTGTTACATTCACAAAAATAGCTGTTGGATCCAATTCCAGAAGTGCCAAAACTGGGTTCGGCTTGTTCCAGCACAAATATTAATGTACAACCTCCAAATTCAGATCGTATCAGAAGTGATTTAAAGGGATAGCTCACCCAAAAACGAAACTTTGCAGAAAATGTGCTCACCCTCAGGTCATCCAAGATGAGTTTGTTCGTTCATTGGAAGATTTTTAGAAATTAATCTTTGTATCACTTGCTCTCCAATGGATCCTCTGCAGTGAATGGGTGCCGTCAGAATGAGAGTCCAAACAGATGATAAAACATCACAAGTAATATAAGTAATCCACAAGCACATAGTTTCTAATAGATCCATAATCAAGACGTTTTTAACTTCTAACGATGTTTCGGCTAAAATACATATCTGTTGCTTTCTCCAGTGAAAAGGTAATCTTGTCTGAATCAGGAAAGAAATATGCACAGATCAAGCACCATTTTTTATTTTATTTTTTTTTTACTGGAGAAAGCATTATTAGGGATTATGGACTGATATTTTGGCCAGAAGTGACAGTTTAAAGTTAAAACACCTTGATGGATTTGTTTATTAAAAACATGCAGCTTTTTACTTCACAAGACATTAACTGATGGACTGGAGTGGTGTGGATTACTTGTGGATTATTGTGATGTTTTTATCAGCTGTTTGGACTGACGGCACCTATTCACTGCAGAGGATTCATTGGTGATCAAGTGATGTAATGCTACATTTCTCCAAATCTGTTCAGATGAACAAACAACTGGGTGAACTGTTCCTTTGATTTGTTGGAAATTGTTGTTTGATTCACTGTTTTACTCATGGTTTTATCCCTTTAGTTTTAGTATCAAAACACAAGCTGTACAGAATGCCACATGCATCTGTCTGCTGTCAAAGCATTGCAAGAGATGCGAAGAATGCACGCTGCTCGCCAAGGGCAATTTCTTCGAAGAGAAAACCGCAGTGATTCAGTGGATTTTGGTACAGTTGGAATGTTTGTCATTCACAAACTTCTTCACATTCACTGCTCACTGCATGTTTGTTCATTGATTATTTTGACTGATTTGATGGTGCTTTACAACTAAGGATGCTGTGCACTTGCTCTGTTTAAAATAAATGAATCATGTTAAACATGAAATGAATCGTATCCCATTTCCAAGCTGGATTTAGACTCTTACACTCTTTCTTCCTTTCAATCTCTTTTTTTAAAGGATGTTTTCCTCCGTCTGTATTTTCCCAGTGTTTCGTCCTCAGGTTTCGAAATTTTAAAAACAGCACATGCAATTTCGTCATTGTTTCTTCGGCCAGACAGTGAAGAAGCATTTTAATAATTCCTCAGATGGTGCTGGAGGGAGAGCAAATCAATACGAGCTCTGATGTGAGTTCAGTTCAGTAGATTAATGACTAATTTTCTGCCGGTATGGAAACAGATCATCACATGTGACCCCTGACGGGTCCTGTGTGCGAATGCGTGTGTTACGGCACAATGTGCTCATGAAAGATCCTGCCGGGCACAAACTCTTAAATTAAGCTGTTTGGTTTCGACGTGCTCCGCTGCATTTGTGAGTTTGCACACGCATAGTATATTTCATCATCTAGCCTCGTGATTAGTTTGTTTACTTGTTTTGTGCATGTAAAGGAAATGAAAAGCACTCTTTTTCCCATCAGCGGCTGATATCCAGAGCTGCTTTATTGAAGATGAGCAGGAAAGTTAAAAGTAAATGATCATAAGGGTTTATGAAGTCTGACATGCTGCTTTGGCTATCCATCTTCACACGCATAGATTTGCACAGCTAGATGCCGCTTTTTTACTTTAGCATCTGCTTTTGCTGTGGCGGTAGGTTGGTTCGATTACTTCTGATTAAATAAACCCATAATGCAGTATATAGTTGTTCATATCTATGTGCAGATGTAGCGTTAATTCAGAAATAACAGAAACTTTTCTTTCTTTAAAGTTTAAACAAAGTCCTACATTAATGATACGAATGAGAACACATACTTGTTCTCCTTCCCTTCAGGCCAGTGTGTCTTTAAATTAAAGCTCTAAAGACCAAACACATTAGTGATGTGAGGAGATATTTTCACCACAGACTCCAGATATGAGTCGCGCAGCACCGGGAGGCTTTCCAGCACTATGCAGCAATACTTTGAGTCCCTAGAAGTTAGCTAATTTTGCCAAAATCTCTCTATGGGGATTTTATGAAGGTAAAAATTATTTGATAATATGTATGTGGTATATTGTGGTAAAATCCAAAAATGTCTTTTAGTAGTGTGGTGAGGGTTTGCGCTAAAAGTTGGATGGTCAGTAATATTAAATTTTTTTGTAAGAAAGTGATACTTTTATTTAGCTACGACACATTAAATTTATCAAAAATGACAGTAAATATTTTCATGTAAGACTTAAATTGTTAACTATTACACAGCCGTTACTTCAGTCTTCAGTGTCACATGATCTTCAGAAATCATTTCTAAAATGCTTATTTGGTGCTCGTGAAACATTTATAATTATCAGTGTTGAAAACAGCTGTGCTGCTTAGTTTTTTTTTTTTTGACATTATAAATGTCTTTACTGACCCCAAACTTATGGATAGAAGCGTACAGTACATAAAAAAAAAATCAAGAAATATTTGTTTCCCTGTAAAATAAGCCTTGTAAAGTAAAAAAGAAGTAGACTCTCCCACCTACTTTCCTCTTATCCTGCACCTCTCATACTCATTGGGTCCAGTTTGAGGTGATTCACTCTCACTGTGGGGGTCTGAGAGGGGCAGCTGGGGCATCAGGAGGCTCAAGGGGCAGTTAAATGCTGTGAAGAGGCAAGTGATGTGATCACTTAGTGGAGACTGGAGAGATGAAACCTAGCGAGAGAGGGAAGATCCGTATCAGCAGCTGGAGTCGTGCCCGAGTGTGTGTGTGTGTGTGTGTGTGTGTGTGTGTGTGTGTCTGGCAGCTCATCTGTGAGATGATGTATGGCAGTTATTCTGTAGCTCTGACTACTGTGTAAGCACTTTCAGCAGCCAACACACACACACACACACACACACACACACACACACACACAGGCACGTGCAAGAAGATGCACTATGCTTCAACCTTCTATCAATAGCGCAAAAAGTATGCATTTGGCGTGAGTCTATGTGTATGCGCTTTGACTCCAAAACCCTTAGTGGACCGGATTGGAAAATGAAGCAGGTTTACAAACCAGTGAGAAGTGAGATTAAATGCACGTTTATTTAGCAGTTACGCATGTGTGAGCATGAATGCAACTCAGTCTTTTCTAAAGATCATCTTTGCAGGACAGATACTCATAAACAAGATATGACCTTTACAAATGAAAGGAGATGAAAATAAGAAAGATTTCAGTTTAAAATTGAATATGAAATCAAAACTGACCCTGTTAACATTCTTAACAAACAACTCTGGTCTGGTCTTATTGTGCATGATTTATCAGTCTATGTTATTCCAACGTAATAAATATATAATCTCTCAAAGGAAAATAATAATATATAATTGATATAATATAAAATATTTAAATATAATTAAATAATATCAATGTAAATAACATTTCACAATCCTATCAAATCTACTGTATGTCCCACAAAATAGTCAGATTCATGTTTAAAAAAGATACATTTTGCAACCCTAACTCATGTGTTGTTAATGTTTCATGTTCTCAATTTTCTCTAAAATACTTTATAGCAATGTTGAATCCATTAATATTAGTTAATAGAATTTTACAACATTTATTAATCTTGGCTACATTTACTTTCTACTAGTTAACTGAACAGGAGGACGTTTTCACGATGGCATCTGCCATTAACAGTTTTTCAGAGGCTTGTTGTTGTTGAGTTTAAAGTACAAACATTTAAGTAAAAAAAACAAAACAACAGCAACAAACCATTGTCTAGACCAATATATTAGTCAAAATATTGTAATAATTAATACATTATAAAAAATATGAAACATTTGACAACTAGCCCAGTCTCTCCATGTGTGAACATTACCAAATGCATCTAAACATGTTTATTGTATGAAATTGTATCTAACTGTTTATTGACGTTTGTGCTAAAAGAAAAGCCCATTTTGACAGACTGATCCACACTCGTGCTACTACAGCTGTTTCTTGGGAACTGTCCTGGCGCAGAATGGTTTTTCCTCTTTGATAATCAGATGTTTTATCAGATAGCCCAAGAGTGTCTCTGATATCTGTTAAACACCATCAGCTGAACCAATCCAGGGCCAAAGCACAGAGCCAGATATCACTGCTGAAAACATAAGCATTTTTCATAATGAACTACATTTTCAACTTTATCATGCGCACTAGAATTAAAAAGTTTGGGGTTGGTAAGTTTTTTTATTTTTTTATTTTTTTTAAGTCTCTTATGCAAGTTTTTATTTTTTTTTTATACAATCATTATTTTATGAAGTTTCTTATGCTCACCAATGATAAAGTAGTGTAACTTAAGAGTGATTTACTATGAATATATTTTTAATGGCAATAAAACTAAAATAAAATATTATCAGCATTAATACTAGTGATGCTTTCCTTTACAAACACCACTTAGTATAAACATTAATTTCAGCTGTAAAAAAACATTCAGTTGGTCAGTTCATTAGGTTTCCAATTGTGTAGTTTTTTTAAATAAGAGTTTGTTGTACTATGAAAACATACTGTTTTAATTTAAGCCCAAAAATTGCTTTCCACTAAAGAACATTTACTGAATGACATGTGAATTTATGATTTATGATTATGATTGGATGTCACATGTGGTGATATGCGAGAATGCTGTTGCTCATTTCACGTTTAAATAGTGTTTCCTTAAATCACATTAACAAAAAAACACACCGCTTACTTTTAAAAGCCAGAGAGAGGGAGGGGGAAAAAAAACATTTTAAATTTTTCTTTGGGACAGAAACCTGACTAACATAAATGAACCTCAAGGGGACAAAAATAATGAATTGCTAAAAAAAAAAAAAAAAAGCATATGCCTACTCGCATTTCTGTTTTAGCCCATCAAGAGACGGAAGGCCATTTAAGACAGACGTTAAACGAAAACTAAAAGTGGCGGGTCTGGAAATAAACAATGAAACTCCGCCGAGACTCTGAGCGCACCATCTGCATCTCCATGGAAATGCTAGCAACACTGTGCAGTGCTGCAGTGTGTGTGTGTGTACACGGTTTTAGTTAGGACTAGTTTTGTGGGGTTTCATGTGTTAGAAAGTGCTCATACAGTTGTGTATTTGTGTGTATTTATTTGTTTGTTTCAACTTTATGTGCCTAGAGTGGCACAAAGCACGCAATTGTATCTTAGCAACTAGTGAGTGTGGCATTTTCATAGTTTTATATGGGTGGCATCGGCCCTCAAGAAACAAAACACACACTGTTACCTAGCTGTTTGAATGAAGACATGCTATAGACAACTAAATAGTTGTAATTACTACATACTGTCTCTGTCTCTAGTTAGGACTTGTAGATCACTGTGAGTGTGTTTTACTGCATTTTTGTGTATGTGTGTATGCATTTGTTTGTGTTTTGAGTGTCTATGTAAGTGTGGTGGAGCGCTGAATTGGATTTAATAAGACAAAAATAATGTGTTTCATGAAATTGCAAGGAAAAAAAAAACTATTGAGTTGCACACAATAGAAAACATACAGCACGAGCAGTGTAGTCCAGTTTACAATGACTGATGATTATGAGCGGATTCTTTTAATTAATCATTAAAAAAACTTTTAAATGTAAGTATATATGTTAGAATGAAACATTTAAAAAAATAATATCTATATATAGATATCGTAGCTGATTGTGGCATTGAGTGTATTTTTATGCCGTGTGCGTCTCAGTCCATGTGTGTAATCTGGCCAACCAGACCGAACAGATTTCCATATGGTTACACACACACACACACACACACATTCAGTCATGCGTGTGTGTGATTTGATGGATGGTTCAGTCTGGCTTGTTTGTGTTTTACATGGATGCCAGCGTGTGTGTGTTGTACATGAACAGCTGGTTTCTTGGCTGTCAGTGTGTCAGAATGTGTGTAGGACAGCAGACTGTCACAGAGACACAGGTTTGAACGTGCTTGGTTTGCCTCATCACTATTATTATTTCTCATTGTTAGGGTTAACATTTGAAACCCTTATTTGAAACAGCTAACTCTAATGCCCTGTTCACACACCACTGAACTGTACTGGTAGTTTCTAGCAGACGTTTCTGCCTTAGACTTAAGGAGTTTTATTTAGAATTTTATATTTTGTTAGTAAGGGTTCAAAATTCTGCATGTTTTTTTTTCAATTAATACTTTTTATTCAGAAAGGATACATTAAACCGATCAAAAGCAACAGTAAAGACTTTTATAATGCAACAAAATATTTCTATTTCAAATAAATGCTGCTTTTTTTTAAACTTTCTAATCATCAGAATTCTGAAAAAGCAGCAAATAAGCATATGATCTCTGAAGTATGTTGGCCCAGTAGTGCACAACACAATGAAATCTCCACAACACAATGAAATCTTCACACACAACGGAAACAAGCCACAACACAGTGGAAACAAGCATAACACAACGAAATCTCCACACAACGGAAACAAGTCGCAACACAACGAAATCTCCACACAATGGAAACAAGTTGCAACACAATGGAAAACAAGCCATAACACATCGAAATTAGCACAACAAGACGGAAACAAGCCACAACACAACAAAATCTCCACACACAACGGAAACAAGCCACAACACAGTGGAAACAAGCATAACAGAACGAAATTTCCACACAATGGAAAAAAGTTGCAACACAATGGAAAACAAGCCATAACACAACGAAATTAGCACAACAAGACGGAAACAAGCCACAACACAGTGGAAACAAGCATAACAGAACGAAATTTCCACACAATGGAAACAAGTCGCAACACAACGAAATCTCCACACAACGGAAACAAGCTGCAACACAACAGAAACAAGCCGCAACACAACAGAAACAAGCCGCAACACAACGAAAACAAGCCGCAAAACACAACGAAAACAAGTTGCAACACAAAGGAAATGATGTGTCTTCTTCGCTTAACAAGCAGTAATGACCACTGACAACTTGAATTAAAACAAAGAACTGATTTACTAGAGTCTCAGGTTTTTTACAGGGATGAATTCACTTTTGCAGCGCACACACACACACAACGTTACTCAGTCAGTTTACTTCTTCTCAGCGCACTTTTTATCTGAACAGCATTATGGGCAATGTTTTCTTAAAATGGAAACAGCCCAATAAATGACTATATACAGTGGGTACGGAAAGTATTCAGACCCCCTTAAATTTTTCACTCTTTGTTATATTGCAGCCATTTGCTAAAATCATTTGTTAATTTTTAGCAAATGGCTGCAATATAACAAAGAGTGAAAAATTTAAGGGGGTCTGAATACTTTCCGTACCCACTGTAAATGGTTTCCGTTCTTATTATTGAAAACAATGAATTAAACATTATACTAAGCATTTATGACTATGTTGAGTGACTATGACTATGAATATTAAACTAATTTAAGTCGCAACAGGAAACAAGCCACAACACAATGAAATTAGCACAACTCAACGAAAACAAGCCGCAACACAGCAAAATTAGCACAGCACAACAAAATTAGTCCTATGCATTGTGTTGTGGCGATTTCATTGTGTTGTGGAAACTTCGTTGCGTTGTGCACTACTGGGTCACCTTACTGAAGGATCATGTGACGCTGAAGACTGGAGTAATGATGCTGAAACTTTGTTTATTGTATGCTGGACACATCCACATTGGTCACTGGTCACTGACATTAGAAATCGGCAGCTTCAATTGACACTGAATTTCTTCCGGTAAACCTGCGTGTATTTGTGTTTGTGTGTGTGTCTGGGTAACCTGATGCCATAGAGACCTGCTTTTACAACATAAAGGTCACTAGAGACCAGTGTTGATAAACACATCTGATAACCTGCTGTTATCAGGATCTGACCACACACACACACACGTCTATTCAGGCTATCTGAGAAATAGAAAAAGAAGACGTTTTATTTATATAGTGCCTTTCCATAGCCGAAGGCCACTTTACATAGTGCTATACAAAACATTTACACACCCACATACACGATACAAACACATTATCCAAAATAAATATTAAAAAGATACCTTTTTAGCGGAGTCTTGAAGGTAGACAAAGATGATATATTACAAAGTGTAAGGGGTAGCGAATTCCATAATTTAGGAGCATTAACACTAAATGACCTACCACCTACAGTGGACAGCCGAAAACGAGGAATGGACAAAAGACCAAGCTCAGATGATCTGAGAGACCGGGCAGGAGAATAGGAGTACAGTAGGTCAGACAGATATGGAGGCGCAAGACCATTTAATGCCTTAAATGTTAGAAGTAATATCTTAAAGTGGATACGTGATGCCACAGGTAGCCAGTGAAGATCATGCAGTAGAGGAGTAATGTGAGCAGAACGCCTGGTGGAGGTGAGAACTCTTGCTGCTGAGTTTTGAACATACTGTAAGCTTGCAATCCAGACGTGATGTGATTAATGCATGAATTAAGATTTCAGCATCAGCTAGAGTTAGAGAAGATCGAAGATGTGCAATGTTACGAAGATGGAAAAAAGAGGTTTTAACAACAGAAGAAATATGAGAGGCAAAAGATAGAGATAAATCAAATAAGACACCAAGATTACGGACAGATGAAGAAGGCTTAACATGAACCCTGTCAATTTCAAAGGACAGGTCCATCCTTTTGACTGAGGTAGCAGAACCAATCATCAATATTTCAGTTGTGTTATTATTTAGTTTAAGGAAATTCAATGTAGTAAATCAGCTCAAAAGGGAAATATTTATGACTAATTATAACTGGTTATGATTAATAATACATATTTAGATTAGATCTTCAAATTAACTGTAGCAGAATCAATATTACCATTACTTGATCTGTCCGTCCACCGAGCAGACAAAATAATCATTTATCAATTCAAAGAAAGATTATTTTCCTGGCCAAGGAAGAATACTTTCCTT
>NW_015559670.1:251981-256664 GCF_001515605.1 Sinocyclocheilus anshuiensis | reverse complement strand
TAGTTGTATTTTATATTTAAATCTGTATCTATCTGTATTTATGTTCTACTGTTAGTGTTATCTGTATGCACTAAGGTTCTGAGAGTAACGCAATTTCAATTCTCTGTGTGTATGTGCTGTACATGTGGAAGACTTGACAATAAAGCAGACTTGACTTGACTTGATAGCAGTGAAATTGAAGTCCATGCATGCGTATGATGTCACCAAGTGGATATATATAAATGATAAACAGAAGTGGACCAAGAACTGAACCTTGAGGAACACCCTGTGAAACTGGAGCAGGTGCAGATTTATACCCTTGTATGGTGATATAATATTTTCTATCGCCAATGTATGAAATAAGCCTGGAAAGAGCTGAACCAGTGATACTGATATCAGAAAGGTGAGAGATGAGTATTTCATGTCAGACTGTGTCAAATGCAGAGCTTAGATCGAGAAGAATCAAGATGTTTATTAACCCAGAATCGATGGACAGAAGAATGTCATTAACCACACAAAGAAGAGCAGTTTCAGTGCTATGTGATGAATGAAATCCTGACTGAAAAGGTTCATAAAGGCCATTAGCATTTAAGTAAGGTCTCAATTGTGAAGCCACGTTTTCAAGAAGTTTCAGTGCTATGTGACGAACGAAATCCTGACTGAAAAGGTTCAAAAAGGCCATTAGCATTTAAGTAAGATCTCAACTGTGAAGCCACAACTTTTTCAAGAATTTTACTTAAGAATGGTAAATTTGAGATTGGCCTATAATTGTTCATGTCTAGATGGTCAAGAACCGTTTTTTTTTCCAAGAATGGGGGTCACCGCAGCCATTTTTAATTCTGCTGGAACAATGGCAGATGCTAAACTACAGTTAATCATATGTGTTATGAAAGGTTCAACCTCAGGAACAGACATCTTAAGCAAAACAGTAGGTGTAGGATCAATGTGGCAGGATGTAGAATTTGACTTCACAATTGGATCACTTATGGCAGCAGAAGTAGTGAGAGTAAAAGCAGAAAGAGAGTATGTTGAGTGAGCCGAGTCAGCTGACATCAAGTGAACATTTGAGTAGTTGTATGAGGGGTGTCTTTGGAAATGGATTCAGTGATTGACTTCAATTTGTCTAAAAAGTAATGAGAAGTTATTCACAAGCACCTCAGAACCAGAAATAACATGTTGTGGAGGGTTAGTGAGTTTGTTGACCATAGCAAACAGAGATTTGGGCCTGCACATGGAATTCTTAATGGTAGAAGAGACATATGAGGATCTTGCAGCATTGAGGGCTGTACGGTAATTGAGCAAATGTTCTTTCAAAACCAGAGTGCACAATGAGTCCAGTTTTCCTGTACAGTCTTTCCAAGCGACGTCCCATAGCTTTCATTGCTCGAAGTTCTGGAGTGAACCAAGGTGAAACGTGCAATGAGTGCACAGTGAGTCCTGTTTTTCTGTACAGTCTTTCCAAGCGACGTCCCATAGCTTTCATTGCTCGAAGTTCCGGAGTGAACCAAGGTGAAACGTGCAGATGGAACCAGTCTAGTTTTAACAGGAGCATGTTTCTCAAGTATTTGGGAAATTGTATTATTATAGATGCTGCATATTTTTGATGGACAAGGTAGAAACCCTTATTGAATCAGAAAAAGCAGATGGATCCACAGAACAGATTTTACGATAAGTGATTATTTTTTTTCACAGGCGATGTAGAAATTGGAAAACTAAAACTTAAGTTTAGTAGTTTGTGATCTGAAAAAGCAAAATCAGTTCCACTAACAAGAATATTATATAAGCCAGATGTACATATAAGATCCAATATATGACCCCTGGAGTGAGTAGCAAAAGTTACATGTTGAGTTAGACTGAAACAGTCCAGAACAGACATCAATTCGTTGCATTGTACAGTGTTTTCATGTATATTAAAATCACCAAGAAAAATTACAGATGAATAACTAGCACAGACAAGAGTAAGTAACTCACTAATCTCAGAGAAAAAATATGAATTAAATTTTGGAGGTCGATAAATTAAGAATACAGCCATTGATGTTTTGCCAGTCATTTTCAATGCAAGATATTCAAAAGATGCAACGTCATGGAACTCAATCTTAGATATTTTGATACTCTCACGACAAACTACAGCCAACCCTCCACCTCTACGATGGAGACGAGGTTGAGAGAAATAGATGTACCCAGGTGGTGTTAAGAGGTTTAAATTGAAAAGGTCATTGGGCACCTGCCAGCTTTCCGTCAAAAGTAGCATGTCTAGGTTTGCGTCAATGATAATGTCATTTAGCACTGATGCTTTATCAGTTAAGTTTATCAGGCAGTAAAACACGACAATTCACTTCTTTTCGGTCTTTCATACACACTGTATCCATAATATTCTGTCTTTCTCTTCAGAACAGCTTAGTATGACTAGAGATGAAGAGTAACCGGCATTTTAGGCTGACATTGAGATGGCTGTGACAGTCAGACAGAGACTGACAGCTCTTTCAGCATAGTGCTGGAGGTTTTACTGTTATTTAAGCACCTCCTGTTGTGTTTTTCCTGTATGTTGCATATTTATGCCTCTCAAAATCATAATTAGTCCTTCTCCTGCTCTATACTAGTCTTGTAGAGCGGTCCATACTACAACCATCCTTTGATTGAGATGTAGCAACATGAGTTCTTTTTTTAAAGGCATTTTTAGAGTATTTACATTTTTTGAATATGAAAATGACAACATTTGTTTGAATTTTCTTCATTTGTTCCTTCATTTTTAATTTGAGGGTTTTTTTTTCTCATTTATTCACCTGTTCTTTCATTTTGTTTGTTTGTTCATTGGTAAATTAATTATTTTGTAGTTTAAATAATTTTTGTAGGAATTTATTAATTGGTTTGTTAATTCATTAATTTGTTTGTCCATGAATTTGTTCATTCATTTTATATATATATATATATATATATATATATATATTGATGATATCACATAAAAATGGCCTGGACTACTTATCTACCCCGCTCTCTGTATCCAGTCTATTAACTCTTTAACTTTCTCTTTTATCTCAGTTTAGTTCAGTTTCAATTCAGTGCTGCTTTATTAGCATGATTATTGGAGTACAATATTGCAAAAGCATTAAGGACTCTCTCTCTCTCTCTCTCTCTCTCTCTCTCTCTCTCTCTCTCTCTCTCTCTCTCTCTCTCTCTCTCTCTCTCTCTCTCTCTCTCTCTCTCTCTCTCTCTCTCTCTCTCTCTCTCTCTCTCTCTGTAGTAATGGTCTGTAAGGAGGATGTAAATGAAAATGTCAGATATCTTTATGAAGTGTATTAGATTTCACGTCCTCCTCTTGTAAGCCGTAAAACTCTGGGGTCTTAATAACTGTTAGGACATGACTGAGGGGCAGCGGGCTAAACGAAGGGTTCAGAAGGGTTAAACGAACCTCTGTGTAGCAGAATATTTCTGCAGTTAATGTTGCAGCTGTGCAGCAATGATATTAGGGCCGTTTGAAAGCTTTTGACAGTCAGAGGGGATTCTGCAGTGATCACCTTCATGCTCCCGCTGGAGCTCTTCAACATTCATCCATTTCCGCCCGAAGGTCTTTGCTCTGTGTTAATGAAACCTGAAGATCTCGTTTCACACAATATTTAATTTCAGTGCATCTTATTTCAGTCATTTACATTTGTTAGTTAGTTCATTCATTTGCTTGTTCATTATTGTCCCTTCATGTGCTGATGCCTCTTATTGAATGTATTTGTTTTTCATTCATTATTTCATTCATTCACTTTATGTTTGTTGATTCCTTTTAGTCTACCTGTTAGTTCATTCAGTTGTTTATTTAATTTTTTCATTTGTTCATTCATTCACATATTTGTTTATTTTTTCTTGAACCCCTTCTCAAGCGCACCCCCCCCCCCCCCCCCCCCCCCCCCCCCCCATGGGCACATATATGACATATCAAAAATAAAAAGGTTGCTGCTCATGAGTCTTTCTGACTAGATATGTAATCAACATATGTTCACAAAGCTGACACTTGAAAGAATTACTCAAACTGTTATGAATATAAAGATATACTGTATAAGCTCAAACATAAAAACAAAAATAAAAATATAAAGAATATATTTTTTAAATGTTAATTATTGAGTTTAAATCACTAATTTATTTGTTTCTTCATTCATGCATTTATTTGTTCATATTGTCATATTTTTATTGATTTTTAATCATGGCATATTTTGTTTGTTTATTAATTTATATTTTAGTATAGTTTGTTCATAAATTACTTTTTCTTTTTTGCTCATTAATTTTTCTTTTGTGCATTCATGTGTTTATTCATTAGTTAATTTATTGGTGTATTCATTAGTTTGAATCAAATTTTTATATATTACACATTTTTATGTATTTTTATCATTCATTTATTATAATTCATTCATTATAATTCATTAATTTGTTATTCATTCTTTGATTTATTGAGTTCGGTAATTTTTCCATTCATTCATTATTCATTCATTCATTCATTCATTCATTCATTCGTTTATTCATTCATTTGTTTGTTCATTCATGTGTTTGTTTGTTTATTCATTCATTCATGTTTGTTCATTAATTCGTTTGTTTATTCATTTGTTTATGCGTTTGTTTGTTCATTCATTCATTAATTTGTTTGTTCTTTCTTTCATATTTGTTCATTTGTTCGTTCATTTGTTTTTCTTCGTGCATTCATTCATTCATTCATTCATTCAT
>NW_015559670.1:239437-249060 GCF_001515605.1 Sinocyclocheilus anshuiensis | reverse complement strand
CCCCCCCCCATGGGGACATATATGACATATCAAAAATAAAAAGGTTGCTGCTCATGAGTCTTTCTGACTAGATATGTAATCAACATATGTTCACAAAGCTGACACTTGAAAGAATTACTCAAACTGTTATGAATATAAAGATATACTGTATAAGCTCAAACATAAAAACAAAAATAAAAATATAAAGAATATATTTTTTAAATGTTAATTATTGAGTTTAAATCACTAATTTATTTGTTTCTTCATTCATGCATTTATTTGTTCATATTGTCATATTTTTATTGATTTTTAATCATGGCATATTTTGTTTGTTTATTAATTTATATTTTAGTATAGTTTGTTCATAAATTACTTTTTCTTTTTTGCTCATTAATTTTTCTTTTGTGCATTCATGTGTTTATTCATTAGTTAATTTATTGGTGTATTCATTAGTTTGAATCAAATTTTTATATATTACACATTTTTATGTATTTTTATCATTCATTTATTATAATTCATTCATTATAATTCATTAATTTGTTATTCATTCTTTGATTTATTGAGTTCGGTAATTTTTCCATTCATTCATTATTCATTCATTCATTCATTCATTCATTCGTTTATTCATTCATTTGTTTGTTCATTCATGTGTTTGTTTGTTTATTCATTCATTCATGTTTGTTCATTAATTCGTTTGTTTATTCATTTGTTTATGCGTTTGTTTGTTCATTCATTCATTAATTTGTTTGTTCTTTCTTTCATATTTGTTCATTTGTTCGTTCATTTGTTTTTCTTCGTGCATTCATTCATTCATTCATTCATTCATTCATTCATTCATGTGTTTGTTCCTTCATTTATTGTCTTAATTTGCTCATTGTTTTAAATTCTGTTGTTCATTTGTTCATTAGTTCCTTTATTTATTTGTACATACATTGGTTTGGTCATTTGTACGTTAATTATAATCATTATTTTATTAATCCATGTATGCATTTGTTGATTTGTTGATTGATTTATTCATTCATTTGTTAGTTATATTGTTTGATCATTTGTTTGTTGTTCATGTATTTGTTCATTAGTTCATTTTTTTTTCCAATTGTGCATTCATTTGTTTGTTTGTTCATTCATTTGTACACTCATTAATTTAATTTGTTCATTAGAATTATTTTTAAATAATTCATGAATTTATTTCTTCGTTAGTTCATTCAACATCAGTATAGATGCTCTCGGGTGATCAGATCTATTAAATTCACTGTGTCAGCACATCTCTCTCTCTCTCTCTCTCTCTCACTCTCTCACTTTATGGTTTGTTCTATCTTTAGCTCTCTGTGTGATTGAAATAGCGTCTCTCCGGAGGCCAGCAGCTCTCAGCGAACACACACACACACACACACACACACACACTCAGTAGAGCGTAGCGATTGAACGGGGTGAGGTTTCACACAACAGGAGGGTGAATGTGGATCACTCCAATGGGCCCTGCAGGAAAACCCTACAAACCCAATACACACACACACTCTCGTTTGTCGTCTTCTCTTTCTAGAAAGCATCACACACACTCTTTTTTCTGTTCTCTCAGAGCCAGAGGTCTGCGCGGGAGGCCGTCAGAATAATGAGACCAATGAGATCTGTTTTCCCTTTAGATGTCTTTCTTTCTATCTGTGTCTTCTGTTCTTCCTTGTTCTGTAGTTTTATTGCCTCCTCATCCTCTCAAACTCAGAAGTGATGCTGTCGGCCCCTCATTTAAGAAAATCTCTTAAGATCAAGCCCTGCTGGAAAACATCTGCCGCTCGGATCTTTCTCGCCCTGAGATTGTGATGTTCCTGTTTCACATTTCATATGTATGGACATGAATCTGTGAAAATAACCCCTATAAATGGTTATTTTTACACAAAAATGACGAGATTCCTAAAAATAGCACACTCCATTTCTTGGAGTCTGTGCACAGGATTTCATCAGTCAGGAAACGAGTCTTTTTGTTTTGAGTGGTAGATAAAATAGATATATCAGTATGCTGTGAATATGAATGTATCTTTATATTCTGCTTTTATTTTGTTCTTTTTCTGTTTATGTTCATCTATTAATTACATTTTTTTCTTTTTGTCTACACTGTGCATAAAGTGCAACATTTACTTGCCTATTTTTTATGTTTGTTTGTCCAGTACTTTTTGTTCTATATTGTTTTGTTAGTATGTTTGTTTGTTCATCAGTTTTCATTAGCTAATTTGTTCATTTATTAATATTCTCATTTGTTATCTTTTTATCTGTTATGTTGTTATATGTTATCATTTGTTATTTATATTTTATCATTAGTTATCTTAATTATTCTCTATATACTACCATTAAAAAGTTTAGGTTTTCTTTTCTTTTTCTTTTTCGTTTTTTTCTTTTCTTTTTTGAAAAAAAAAAAGCTCAATGTAGCTGAATTAAGTTGATAAAATATACAGTAAAAACAGAAATATTCTGAAATATTATTACAATTTAAAATAGCTGTTTTCTATTTTAATATATTAAAGCATTTGATGCTCAAGAAATCATTCTTCTTATTATCAATGTTAAAGCAATTGTGCTGCTTAATATTTTTGTGGAAACTTTTTTTTTTCCAGAATTTTTTGAATACAGTTTTTAAATATAAATATAAAAAAAGATTTAAAATATAAATCTTTTATAACATTATAAATGTCTTTACTGTCACTTTTGATACATTTAATGTATCTATATACAGAATAAAAGTATTAATTTCTTAAATTGTACTGACCCTGAACATTTGATTAATTCGATTAAATCATTTGTTTATTCATTATTGTCCATACAATAGCCTATTATTTTGTTGGTTTATTTTGTTCAGTAGATGTTTGTTCATTTTATTAATATGATCATTCATTTGTTACCTGCATAGTTCTGCTTGTCTTTAATTTTGTGTGTTTGCTTATTTGTTCATCTCTTAATTGATTTACTCATTAATTTCTTTCTTTATTTCTTCATTCATCTGTATATTCATACATGCATTCCTTCATAGCTCTTGGATTTTTGTGAGATGCTGTAGTTTATGAGGTTCAAATGTTTTGTTTGAGACACGCATTGCGTGTTGTATACTGTATGCATGTTCTGTTTTGCCCCTTCAGACAGTGTGATTTTGATTTACCCAGGCCTAAACTTCTCGTAAAACAGCCATGTTTACATCAGATGTTTACATCACCTGTTTTAGTGGGATGTTCTTGGTCAGCATATGTTATAAAGTGGACCAGAATCCAATCCTTGAACAGTCTGATGGTGCATCTTCATGAAAGCAGTTTTCTGTTTTGATGGTTTTTGCACACCGATTACACTTCTGAGCTCCATTTGCGTGATGAGATGACACTCTATTTTAAACCGTTTGCTGTGGTGAGGTCTGGTAAGATGAGGCAAGATGAGTGACAGCGATGATGGAATTTTAAAAGGTTTCACTGTTGCTTTTTAAGCAGGAAATGCACTTTAACCATTTAAATAATGTTTACACGATGCTCCCCCTTTTAAGTAGATTACAGAGACATGGGGAAAATGGGAAAGTTTGTTCTGGAAGAATCCGCAGTTCTGGCAATATGCAGAGATGCAGGGAAGGCCAAGATGAGACACACACACACACACTTTCTCTCAGCCCCCGGACTGACTCAGCTTGTCCTCCTCTTTCTGCATTCACTCCATTCACTCTTTCATTACTCTTTCATATTTCATTACATTATATTAGTTTTTTCATTCTATTTGTTATTCTTTTGTACTTTCTTTTTTGCTGATATTTATCTTCTTTGTAGTCATCACCATGGGATAAATAAAGAGAGTTGCAATTTTTTTCTTGCAATTCTAAGTTTATATCTCACACTTCTGACTTTGTTTGCAAGATAAAACTCTGGAATTGTGAGATATGAAAAAAAGTCAGACATTTGAAAAAAAAAAATAAAAAAATTAATTGCAATTACCTTTTTATTTTTTGTTCCATGGCAAAAAAAAAAAAAAACAGAATAGTGAGATATAAACTCAGAATTGCAAGAAAAAAGTCAGAAATGTGGGGTAAAAGATCACAAGTAGATTTTTCCTTATTTATTATTATTATAATTTATTATTATGAACTCGCATTTGTGAGAAAAAGGCAGAATTTTATATCTCACAATTCTGACTTTTTTGTGAGATAAAATAATTGCATATTTGATATAAACTAAGAATTGTAAGATATACAGGTGCATCTCAATAAATTAGAATGTCTCAGTCTGTGTGCATTGAATTTATTTAATACACGAGTTTCACAATTTGAGTTGAATTACTGAAATAAATTAACTTTTCCACGACATTCTAATTTATTGAGATGCACCTGTATACTCAGAATAGCAAGAAAAAAGTCAGAAATGTGAGAAATCAATTACCTATATTTTTTATTCCAAGGCAGAAAAAAAAAACATAATTGCAAGATGTAAACTCAGAATTGAGATATAAAGTCAGATTTGCAATAGAATTTTTTTTTTTCAATATTGTAAGATGAGAGTTTATGTCTTGCAATTTTTATATTGTTTCTCAGAATTCTTCAGAATTCTGTCCTTTGTACCAGCTTTGTTTTTCACAATTTATTTACCATTAAAACTGGACTTTCTTTCATTTGTGGAACATAAAGTAAGAATTTCAGAGCTGCTTTTTTCCCCCATACAACTAAAGCAGAGAGTGACCAGTGGCTTTTAAGCTCCATAAAGGACAAAAAAGTACCATAAAAGTACCAAACAGTAAATATGACTTCTGCACTATACTTCAAGTCTTTTGAAGTCATGACATCTTATTTGGGTCTCTCATACAAAGCTATGAAATGACTGGGGGCAGGACACAAGATACATGGACTACTTATACGGTGCTTTTATGGCGCTTTCATGTTATTCTTGGAGATTGACAGCCCCTACGTGCTTTCATGGTATGAAAAAGACCAGCGTCAAGAGTTTGAAATGACGTGGGATATGAGTAAACGACAACAGTTTTCTATTTTGGGTGAGCTGTTCCTTTAATGTTCCTGTTATAGGTCATGTGATCATAATAAGCCATTCAGGATTTATGATTTTGTGTCACTGATTTGCTTTCTTCAATTGTAAATGAATTGGTCTGTGCTTCCATGATTCTGGTCTGTTTCAGTTTCAGTGATGTGTTTCTCTTTCTCTCTGTCTGTCTTTCTGTAGACGCTGGAGGCTGTGTTAACCTTTAAATACAGCGGAGGAGCCGGTCAGGTGGAGGGCTACTCTCGCGAGCTCAGTCTGGGGGTCAGAGTGGATGTTGAACCTTCAGTTTTCTTCACACGAGTCAGCACTTTACCTGCCACCAGGTATCAAACAATACATTTACTCCATACTCAAGAGGCAAGCCTCTGTCTGCAACATGTCTTAAACACACCATATTTAGCTCTTTGTAGCATTTTTTTTTCAGGACAGTTATATTGTTACCCAGGGTTTCTTGCGATTTAGATTTTTTTTTAAATCTGACACCTACAATTAAAGGAATAGTTCACCCAAAAATGGAAATTCTGTCATTAATTACTCACCCTCATGTCATTCCAAACCCGCAAGACCTTCGTTCATCTTCGGAACACAAATTAAGATATTTTTGATGAAATCCGAGAGCTTCCTGACCCTGCATAGACAGCAACACAACTACCACGTTCAAGGCCCAGAAAGGTAGTAAGGACATCATTAAAATAGTCCATGACATCAGTGGTTCAACCGTAATTTTATGAAACTAAAAAGAAAGACTTTATTCAACAATTTCTTCTCTCCCGTCTCTGTCTCTGCCCCTCATTCACGAGAGTACCACGACGCATGCGTTCTGATGTAGAACCTGGATGTGCTGCATCTGGTTTACAAGCAGAGGAAGATGAACGCTGTACAGAAAACAGTCTTCGTAAACATTACGACAGAGATGATGGCTTGCAATTTTTTGCCCAGCCTTACTTATTTGAACTAGAATATGATCAGATTAGTTCAGATGATGAACTAAGAGAGATGGACGTTCTACGTTACAACGCAGCACCACACCAGTGTTAATTCTGACAGGCATTTTTGATTTAGTCTTAGTCTTTATCTTGAGACGAAAATGCTTAATAGTCTTAGTCACATTTTTGTCATTTGAGTCTTTCAAAGTTATAGTCTAGTTTTAGTCAACGAAAAGTCAACTTTTAGTCATTTCTTTTAGTCAAACTGCAGTTACCAACATTTATTTTGGAAGCTATTTTATATGTAGTCTTCAAACAAAAATAGTCATTCTTCTCTCTTTAGACCAAATCAATTAAGCTTATGAGAAATTTGAATCAAGGATTGAATTTGGAAAAACTTGAATAAATGATGACAATTTTCATTTTTGGGTGAACTATCCCTTTAACAGAAGTGAAAAGGGAGCAACTTAAAAGTTATAGTTGTTCATATATAATATATATAATTTATGATTTTTGAAAAAGAAGCAGCATAAGACAATAAGACAAATACGAAAGAGATACAAATTAAACTCATTTTTCAGATACAGTAGGTTTACTTAACATATTTATTTAACATCTTAGCGAGAGCACTTCTATCAGCGCAATTCCGCCTATCCCACCTTCATAACTTTAAGTTAATCGACAACGAATTGTGAAAAACAGGACGTCTGGTCACCTTATCCCTACCCCTTCGGGTGCTGAGGCCATTGTTTCAGGTCGCTAGTTCGCATTTTGGTAGCCTATCCATCCACTGCGGCTGCCGTACTGAGACTAGACATTCAAACGCCCCTTATCCGATTGCAATCCAATGACAGGGACGCATTGTCCATTTTGAAGGACAAGAGTCAAGACAGTAGCCTATAGGATGTATTTTGAATGTCCGGTAGTCCTCAAATAACATTATAGTCCCGTCTTGTCTTAAGACGCGGCATAAATTTCGTCATAGTTTTTATCATCAGATAAAAGCCCATCAACGTCTCGTGTTAGTCACAGAAAAAATGTTCGTTAACGAATATTTTTCGTCATCGTCTTCATTGCTTATTAAAACGCTCGGACCGAGCATTTTGATTGGACGAACATTTCTTGATCCTACGCCTTCCACAGAATATATAAATACAGACAAATACATTTAGACGACTTAACTTAATGATTGCTATCGGGATGTGAAGAGACTTTCAACCAGCATAACAAAAAAATGTTTCTGAAGACAATCACCTATTGCACCTTTAAGACAGAAGGCATGCATGTAATACTGACACACGTTCAGTTTTCACCCCCCTGTTTACGTTCACTTAATCCATAACCGACTGTATTTACGTGAGATACTCCACACGATAGACATTTGGACTGCTGTGTGTGTATTTGAGCACTGAGAACTGATCGCGCGCTGTATATGAGAACTGAAGAAGTGGAGCGTGCGCGAGAGAAAGCACCGCTATCAGCGCGATTCTGCCTATCCCGCCTTCACTAACTTTAAGTTAATCGACAACGAATTGTGACTCCCGGGAAAAACGGGACGTCTGCAGTCACCTTATCCCTACCCCTTCGGGTGCTGAGGCCATTGTTTCAGATCGCTAGTTCGCGTTTGGTAGCCTATCCATTCACTGCGGCTGCCATACTGAGACTAGATATGCAAACGCCCTTATCCGATTGCAATCCAATAACAGGGACACACATTTTGAAGGACAAGACAATAGCCTATAGGATGTATTTTGAATGTCCAGTAGTCCTCAAATAACATTATAGTACCGTCTCGTCTTGTTAATGAAGACACGGCATAAATTTCGTCATAGTTTTTATCATCAGATAGCCAGAAGTCACAGAAAAAATGTTCGTTAACGAAGTCTCAAAAGCTTTAAAGTTTTACTAGTGATAATGATGGTGTTGTTTTTAGTGTAAAGCAATAAAGCAGCCTGTCATTATCTCAGATGGAATATGATCACTGTAAACAGGTTAGATTGTGCTTGTGTCGTCAAACAGCACCAGAGCACTTCGAAACCTCACCGTCCATCCATTTAGGTATTTTACAGCATGACATACTGTACAAACACACTGTCCTGTAATGGTAATGAGTGCTCAGTTACATTATTAAGGGCGTGGTCTCGTCTGCTGAATGAATACAGCCACAAAGGTCATTTATGAAGAAGCCGCTCTGCTCTAGGCGACCTGAACGCTGATGTTTAGTGTGATACAGCAGAGGTGGATATGAATGACTGCTGCTCAGACAGAGAGATGGAGAGAGGGATGGACTGATGGAGATGGATGGAGAGAGAGAGAGACTGATCACACCTTAGTGATGACCACTTGAAGTGACTCATTAGCTGTAATAATATCTGCTGTCTCCGTCATCTAGATCATCTATCATTTCTGTCGGATGGATCGGCTGCTCACACACACTGTGTCTCTCTGAGCGTTTCTCTCTGGAGTAACCAGCTGAATGTACTGCATTTATCAGTAACTCAGCTGTTTAATAATAATGTAGTTTATCCAGTAACAAGCTCATTTTTGAGAAGCTATGTAGAAAAATATTTTTAATGCATCTTTTTCAAATGTAAGGGGTTTGATTCATTTTAGCAAGTCAGTTTGTTGGATGGCTCATTTTATGTGCCATTTGATCTTTTTTTAAGCAAAATAAATATTAATAACATCAAAGTAGCTGAATATTACTGTTTATCACTGTTTTTTTATTAGGTATATTTGGTGTAAAAATATGTGTATTTAATTCCTTGGTTTATAGCAGTGTATATTTAATTAATGATAATAATAATAACCAACAACAATACAAATAATAAATATGATCAAATGTAACTAAAATAATATATTATATAATATAATATATTATTTTAGTTAAATAGTTAAATATTGTGTTTAGATATTTTGTTAAAAATAAATATTAAAATATGTGACTGTCTAGTTGTATTATTATTATTATTATTATTATTATTATTATTATTATACTGTTTTTAAATCAGTATTGTAAATGAGTCTTTTTTTAATAGTCACATTTAGTGTCAGTTTATGTATTTTTAAACATCTTTATTCAGTAATCTTGAACTGTAAAATAACTTATAGGTAAACTACTTTCATATATATATATATATATATATATATATATGTGTGTGTGTGTGTGTGTGTATATATATATATATGTATCTCATTTTGAACTTTATTTATTCAAGCAATGACCGTAAACCTCAAATTATGATTAGCTCATTCTTCCGCACAAGGCCAAGAAAGTTTCATTCGGCAAACTGGACACTGGCCAAGAACAACAGCGGCACATATAAATGCAAAGTGCTGCTTGCGGTGAATGGGTGTGAAATATTCAGCAGTCGGTTGGTGGATGTTTTTCTCTGATGGCTTCAGGTGCTCTAAGAATAGCAGCACTAAATGTGAACACACCTCATTACATTCCTCAACAGGTTTATAAAAGAAGTGTGTAATGTCTTTATTCATATCTAAAAATGCCAAAAAGGTGTTATAGGGTTAAGGTTAGACTATAGGAGTTTAGGAGTTATAATTATGAACCATAGAATATATATATATATATATATATATATTAGGGATGTAAAGATTCACTCAACTCACGATTCGATTCACAATTTTTTTTTTTTTTTTACAAAATGAGATTTAAGACAAATTATAAATTAAATGTGTCCTTTTATTATTGCTT
>NW_015559670.1:228146-239182 GCF_001515605.1 Sinocyclocheilus anshuiensis | reverse complement strand
TATGTGTGTGTGTGTGTGTGTGTGTGTGTGTGTGTGTGTGTGTGCATGTGTGTTTGTTATAATCTTGATTTCTATACATTATTATATAGAACAATACCTTTAAATGATTAATAAACTACTACTACTACTACTACTACTACTACTACTACTACTACTACTACTACTACTACTAATAATAATTATTATTCAATATTATTTAAATATTTAAGACTTAACATTTTAATGCAATATTGTTGATTATTTGATTATTATATAATTATTATATTTTTATTGGTGTATATATAGTAATTTATTAAAAGACAATATTTTTAATTATATTACTATTTTTATTCAATAATAATACAATTTTAATTTTAATTTCATTTAATTAAATTTGATGTATTTATTTATCTATTTTAAATTTTTAAGAATTTTAAGTCTAACATATACAGTATGTTACGGGGCAGTTGGATGGATAGAGATAGACTCTCTAATGGATAGAGAGTCGGACTTGTAACACGAAGGTTGTGGGTTCGAGTCTCAGGTCCGGCAGGAATTGTCGGTGGGGGCAGTGAATAAAAAAAAGTGATGTGACATGTGGCCAAGTATGGTGACCCATACTCGGAATTAGTGCTCTGCATTTACCCATCCAAAGTGCACACACACAGCAGTGAACACACACAAACCGTGAACACACACCCGGAGCAGTGGGCAGCCATTTATGCTGCGGCGCCCGGGGAGCAGTTGGGGGTTCGGTGCCTTGCTCAAAGGCACCTCAGTCGTGGTATTGAAGGTGGAAGAGAGCGCTGTACATTCACTCCCCCCACCTACAATCCCTGCCGGTACGAGACTCGAACCCACAACCTTTGGGTTATGAGTCCGACTCTCTAACCATTAGGCCACGACTTCCCCAATAACCAGTGCTCTCTTCCACCATCAATACCACGACTGAGGTGAGACCCTTGAGCAAGACACCGAACCCCCCACTGCTCCAGGTGTGTGTTCACGGTGTGTGTGTGTGTTCATGTGCTAATTATTTATGAAAACATTTCACGAAATGCAGTGTGTTTTATAAGGCATTTTAAATTCCTTATATAGAATTCCTTCTATTACACATTATATATACAGTACAGGCTTGATGGGAACGGGAAGCGTTTACACACGTACACTCTCAGACACACTAATGTACACAGCCTCTTGAAGGATCCACTCGAGCGCGGTGCAGTTCTTCAGCTCACTACCTCTGAGGAGATGAAATAATGTTCCTGAGATGAAAATCTTCTAGACATTTCTGGGCGGTGGGTCCAGACAAATGGCCCATCGTCTGATCTGAATAATGCAGGCAGAGTAGAGGTCTGTTCCACACCACAGATCTGATGAATACTCATTGGTCTGCCTGGATTATTTCTCTTTCAAGCTTCTTAAAGATGCAGGAAGATGCTTTCCTAACACATGAAGCGGCCTGTGACTAATGTCTGTGTGTCTAATTCCCACCCACACCTCTTATGTGTGGACAAATGTACTGTGTGTGTGTGTGTGTGTGTGTGTTTGACCAAGTAAATTCAACGGGATGTTGTAAACAGCAACAGTTTAATTACTAAACTCAGACACCATTAACACACGCCCACAACACACACTTCGCCATTGCTTTTAGACACACTTAACACACAAATAATACTGGAAGACCATTAAATGAAAAAGAACCTGTCTTAAAAAAGCTTTTATCTCTGGTGTGGTGTGAGCGGATGTAGTGAGACGAGGACCTCCGGAGGAAAGAAAACATTCAAATGCCAAATAAAAGAAAGCTACTGTCTTCATGACATTTTATCTTTCACAAATCCAGTGCTTTAAAGGATTGATTAGGGTTCAATACAGCTTAAACTCACAGCTCAAAACATGTGCATTAATTCACTTATAATGGAAGTCTATGGAGCGAAGCAGAAACGTGCAATTGGATATATTAATTATTCACCAGTATTGTTTTTAGCTATTTTTTAGATGTTTTTAGACTTTTTTTTTTTCTCACAACTGAATTTTGTCTCTTTTTTTTTTAGATATAAACTCAGAATTCTGAGAAAAACAACTTTTAATTGTGACATGTACACTCAAAATTGCAAGAAAAAGTCAGAACTCTTGAGTTAATATTTCTCAGTTCTGACTTTATTTCTGAATTTAAGTCCGAATTGTGAGATAAAAGTCATTATTACCTTTTATATTTTATTATCCCATTATGGAAAGAGATTTATTTCTCTCAGTTTGATTTTCTTTTTCAGAATTGCTAAATATAAACTCAGAATTCTGAGAAAAAAGTCAGAATCATGTGATATAAACTTAGAATTGCGATATGTTAACTCATGTTAAAAAAAGTCAAAATTTGAGTTTATATTTCTCAATTCTGAATGTATTTAAGAATTTAAGTCTGAAACAGGCTTCCATAATTCTTTTTTATCTTGTGGTGGAAATGGGCTTCCAGAATTAATATAGTATTTTTTTGTTAAATTATTACATATAAAAATAGTAAATATGGCTGTTTATAATTGTTTTTGAGTCATATATTCGTGACATAAATTTATTGTACATTTCTGTGTATTTAAATGTTAAGTCGTAGTAGTAACTAAGAAGAATTAGTAATTGATAATAGATGGCAATATAATAAATTTATGAAAATCTGTTATTGTTGTTTAAATTTTTTAGATATTTTGTTATAGTAAATAAATATATTAATGTGTATTAAATATATTATTGTTACAGTGGGGAAAATATTTATTTGATCCTCTGCTGATTTTGTAAGTTTGCCCACTTACAAAAAAAATTAAGGGTCTGTAATTTTTATGGTAGGTTTATTTTAACGACAGAATACCAACCAAAAAATCCAGAAAAACACATTATATAAAGGTTAGAAATTGATTTGCATTTCAGTGAGTGAAATAAGTATTTGATCCCCAAGCAAAACATGACTTCGTACTTGGTGCAGAAACCCTTGTTGGCAAGCACAGAGGTAAGACGTTTTTTGTAGTTGGTCACCAGGTTCACACATCTCAGGAGGGATTTTGATCCACTCCTCTTTACAGATCCTCTCTAAATCCTCAAGGTTTCTTGGCTGTCGTTTGGCAACTCGAAGTTCCAGCTCCCTCCACAGATTTTCTATAGGATTGAGGTCTCCGTGTGGTTCGGGGCTGATCCCTCACCTTTCTCATGATCATCCTTACCCCATGAGGCGAGATCTTGCACGGAGCTCCAGACCGAGGCCGATTGATGGTAATTTTGTATTTCTTCCATTTCCGAATAATCGCACCAACTGTTGTGTCCTTCTAACCAAGCTTCTTGCTGATGGTCTTGTAGCCCATTCCAGCCTTGTGCAGATCTACAATCTTGTCTCTGACATCCTTTGACTGCTCTTTGGTCTTGCCCATGGTGGTGAGAGAGGTTGAAATGGAAGATACAGATTGTGTGGACAGGTGTCTGACCGCTGCGCCCTGGAACACCGGCAGGGTTGGCAGAACGATCTCCCGAGGGCACTGGGGGGAGATGGGCACCGTGTAATGCGGTGTGATCCTCTCTGCCCCAGAAGGGCCTGCCCTCGCTAGTCCTATACTGAAATAGTCAGGACCGTTTGGTCGAGGACCTCTTCGCCTGAAGGACGGTCTGCAGATCCGGCTTAGGCTTCGAGGCCCCCAACCCAGAGCGCTGCTTCTGCCTCCGGTCCCGACGCGGGGGAAAACGGGCGGCAACGCTCTGTTTTTACATCTCCCTATGTGAGGAGCTGGTACGCGGTGGGGACTGCTCGTGAGCCTTAGACATAGCTGCTTATTAGACTTTTTTCTCACAATAGACAGACAACAATAAATATGACTGACACACACAGAGCGCTTCGCTCAATGACAGAAAGCTGACGCTGGCTTCGCCGCACTTGCTTTTATAGCTTCCTGGTCATGACGTCATCCGCCGTGACGTCCCGTTCAGCTATTGGACTGATTTCACATGTGATTCAGAGCTTGGGTCGCAGAAGGCGTTCCCCTAGCGTTTTCGACGCAGCTCGAGTTCATGAAGAGGAACTAATCTGTGTTCCACGTGGGCACATAACCAATATGTGGGAGCCAGAATTCTTGCTGGTTGGTAGGGGATCAAATACTTATTTCACTCACTGAAATGCAAATTAATCTCTAACCTTTATATAATGTGTTTTTTTTCTGGATTTTTTGGTTGGTATTCTGTCGTTAAAATAAACCTACCATAAAAATTACAGACCCTTAATTTCTTTGTAAGTGGGCAAACTTACAAAATCAGCAGGGGATCAAATAAATATTTTCCCCACTGTGTAGTAATATATTTTAATTCTGTATAAATAAAAATTCATATATGTTAAATTATCATTATATATATTTTTTCTTTACATTGTTGCTTTCATGTAGCTCAAACAATAGATGGCACTCACAAAGTCAAGGTCATGGGTTCGATTCATAGGGAATGACTGCATCGGATATTACTTTACACAGCCAGTGTTAGCAGTTCTTTGACATTCGGTCAACAGGTATAATCTTCTTGTGGCTATGCTGTCGAAATAGTGTGTACATTATTTTTTGCATTTATAGTACAGCGTTTTTCTCCACAGACTTCTACTGTAAGTGCATTACATGTTTATTTGTAAAACACTTTTCACAATCCATGCTATTTCGAAGCAGCTTTGCAGAAAATCTCGCCTTATTGTATTGAGTGAGCAGCCAAAAGGGAATGGGCTAAACAAAAAAGATGTTTATTTCGAAGAAAGATTATGAATGCAAGCCATTTTTTCTTTCTTTTAATGAGATCCAGAATGTGTGTTAAGACAGTAAATGGGGTCAAATTCATGATGTGTTCAACTTGAAACGTTCCTCAGTGATTTCCAGCGGTGACGTCATTGGACTCCGCTGCGGGAAAACTTTGGGCATCTGCTCACGAGTTGAGAGAGATTGATGGAGAGCGAGAGAATAAGGGATGCTCGGTGTTGAGTAAGCATTGGTTGGCATTCGCTCTCAATTTCTCTCTGCTATTTAAAAGTTGGCTGCATCTCTTGTGATGATTCATTCCCTACTGATCACTGTAAGAAATGAGAGAGAGAGAGAGAGATACTGTATGTCTTGACTGCTCTGAGAGAGATTGATGGAGAGCGAGAGAATAAGGGATGCTCGGTGTTGAGTAAGCATTGGTTGGCATTCGCTCTCAATTTCTCTCTGCTATTTAAAAGTTGGCTGCATCTCTTGTTGATGATTCATTCCCTACTGATCACTGTAAGAAATGAGAGAGAGAGAGATACTGTATGTCTTGACTGCTCTGCTTGTGTGTTGACACACAGCGGCCATCATATCATTCAAAATATCTGCTCACTGGGGTTTAAAGAGGTCATATCATGGTAAACTGGCCTTTTCTTGCTCTATTGAAATTTGATGCACAATATTTGTTGTACTAATCCTTAAAGGTACACATGGACTATTTTATTCTAATGGCGAGAGAAGATGAAGATAGAAAATAGTCACCAAAACGAAATTATGACTGTTTTTGCTGCAAGAAACCATGACTAATGTTATAAGTAGACTTTAGGGGAAGAAATACAAGCAGGGTAGAATTTGATTTGTCTGTATTGTGTTACTGTGGTGGGTTTGAGAATTTGTTTCCATAAATAAAGATGCAGGTAACACACACACACACACACACAAAGCTTTCGCTAGATGAAAGAGATGCTAACCTTTGATGTTTGGACAGAAGATGACAAGTACATCTGCATGACCTCTTGTGCCCATCTGGTTTGGTGTGTGTGTGTGTGTGTGGTGTGTGTGTGTGTGTGTGTGTGCGTGTGTGTGTGTGTGTGTGTACTTAAATTTATTTGTGTGCTTGTGTCAGTAGTATAAACTGATGTCAGAATTAATATCAAAAATATTTAAATCAAGCAAATTTTTTTGATATTTTTATATAAACATTACTATAACAAAATCTCATGCTCACCAAGGGCACATTTAAAAAATGCAGTAAAAAATAAATATTGTTGATTTTTTTATTTTATTTTTTTACAATTTAAAATAACTGTTTTCAATTTGAATATATTTTAAAATGTATTTTATTCCTGTGATGCAAAGCTATTCCTTGAAGTGTCACATGATCCTTCTGAAATCATTCTAATATGATGATTTGGTGCTCAAGATACATTTATTATTATTATCAATGTTAAAAACAGATGTGCTGCTTAATATTATTGTGGAAACCATGATACATTTTATTTTTTCAGGATTCTTTGATTAATAGTTTTTATTTAAAATTTTATTTAAAAAAAATTATTTTAAAAATGTAAAGTTTTTTTTTCAGTGAATAGACATTTATTTCTTCCATAAAAAATCTTGCTTTTCAATAGTAGTGTATATTGAATAAACAAAATATGTATTTTTTTTTTTACATAAGTGTTTCACATAAAAATAACAATACAAATAATTACAATAAAGTAATTACAACAAATACAAATAGAATAACAATTCTATATATTCTAAATATTGCTCATTAAAAACTTAAAAAATGGACTTTTATAAATCATTTCACAATATCTTGTTTAATTGGATCAATTTGTCCAGTGCAATATGATTTCTTTGTCCTAACCAACGCTCTAAAGTCCTGCTGCAGTTGTGCACATTTACACATTTGACTAGATTTTGCTTTGACAGAGACATTGCATTCAAACTTAAATGATTAAATTAAGTGTGAGTTCTGTACTTCATTAATACTTTCTCGGTTTGTCTTTCTCCATGTTTCTTCAGTACTCGTCAATGTCATCTACTGCTGGATGTGTTCAACTCGACCGAACATGAGCTCACGCTGTCTGCCAAGAACAACCAGGACCTGGTGCTGCACGCCAGCGAGTGTCAGAGGTACACACACACACACACACACGGACTCCTCCTTCACTGGCGTTATGTAACACCGTCTTTGTGGCTGATTGAAGTCAGTAGACTGTCAGACGGCATTACCTGACCCTCTCCTCCACTGACAGCTCTCCATTTCATGAAAGTTACTCTCATGAACCAGAGCTGCAGCGGGTCACACTTTCTCACTTTCATAGAGCTTCGGAGAGACAGACACACACACGCTTACAGCGTCTGCATATATGTCGCAGCAGGCTTTTGATGCGTCTCTCTGAAATTGCCTTTAGGGTCTTTTTTTGAAGATTTGCAGAGAAATGCAAACTTAAGGAGACAGGATTCACCACATGACATGCTTTCGTTTGAAGGAATGAAGGATAAAACGCAAATGTGACCGTTTTATTCCCCGCCTGACTTAAGTGTTTAAGATGAGAAAAATCATGATTAAAATTTGACTGTAATTTTTTTTTTTTTTACTTGTTTCCTCTTTTGGGAGCTGATAACTTATGAACTGAAAATGTTATCATGCCATTTAGGCTACGTCCACACGAAGCCAGAGCTTTCCCTATCCAATCTTTTTTTATCCTTGTCTCAAGAAATATCTGCGTCCACACGAAACCACGAAACCGACACAAAACGATGTAGTATACATGCCAGACCAGTATGTGGCGCTGTAATTCTGCCACAGAGATACACTAAAAACGGAGAAGAAGACTTGGACTATGCGCATAAACCTTGTGCGCGGTATACAAACGAACATGGAACAATAAATTTATTAATCTGTGTTAATGTTAGTTAATAAAAAGACAATCGTCCAGTGTTTGTTCATGTTTTTGTTGCTGTTATGTGACGTAGCGGTGTCTGACTAGGGGCGAGACGTGGGCTGATGACGTTATAGTTTCAGAAAATACACGGATTCGCTGTCCACACGAAAACGTAAGGGCGGCATTTTCAGATTTATCCACTCTGGGACCCGGTTTAAAAAAATATCGGTTTCACTCTCCCAAAACACCGGATCCGTGTGGACGAAATGCCTATACGATACAAAATGTATGCATATACAGCTAAACGCATCTCCGTGTGGACGGGGCATTATTAAAGGGATAGTTCACCCAAAAATCAACATTCAGCCATCATTTGCTTACCTGTGTGTCTTTTTCAACCCGTATGATTTTATTTCTTTTATGAAATACTGAACATTTTTCTCAATGCTGCAGCTCCAAAATCACATTTGCATATTCAAACTTGCCATGTTGTGATTGGTGGAGACACTCAAATGGTATTTGGTGTCATTGACATTAATTGATTGACATTCAATTGACATTGAAAATGCTAAATTAGATTTGAGAACTATAGAGGAGAGCAGTGTAGGTTCAGTAATTTTCACTTTAATGGCAATGAATAGGTTCTTTTCATTGCCATTAAAGTGAAATAACCGATCATAAACATAGGAGCCTAAGAAAAATGCTAATTTTAGAAGAAAATTTCAAACGGCACTTATAGGCCTTTGCATCTGAACTCTTCATAAATAAATTTTTAAATAAATACATTTTTAAAAACCCTCTGGCTTAGTACATATACACCATCCACGCAACTTTATTGGATTTTTAAATATGAACTAAAAATTGTAGAAACTCGTAAATTTATCATGAATTCAGAACACATATAAATTTAATAAATTAAAGTCATTTTTTAATATTAATATATCCAATTTGGAGGTCAGTAATTATTATATATTTTTTTTTAAGAAATAATACTTTTATTCATCAAGGATGCAACAAATTGAATAAATCGAAAGTGACAGAAATGCTGATCTTTTGAACTTTCTATTCGTCAAAGACTCCTGAATTTTTTTTTTATCATGGTCTCCATAAAATAAAAACAACTTTTAACACTGGTAATATTAAGAAATGTTTCTTGAGTAGAAATATTAGCATACTGGATGATTTCTGAAGAATCATGTGAGACTGAAGACTGGAGTAATGATGGAGACTTCTTTCAAAACATTAAAAAAAAAACTTTCAAACAGCAAACTTTCGAAGGGTAGTGTTTTTTTTTTTTAGAAAAGCTAAATGCATTTTCTTGTGTTTTCCAGTATTTTTGATGGTTAATTTTCTCGATTCGCTGTTGATTTTGAACCCTGTGTCACTGCTGTAGTGCACATGCA
Source organism: Sinocyclocheilus anshuiensis (assembly GCF_001515605.1). Taxonomy (NCBI): domain Eukaryota; kingdom Metazoa; phylum Chordata; class Actinopteri; order Cypriniformes; family Cyprinidae; genus Sinocyclocheilus; species Sinocyclocheilus anshuiensis. The sequence continues at coordinate 230,155 of NW_015559670.1, read as the reverse complement.
CACTTTCCTTTCTCTCTGCCCTGTCCAGTCCATCAAAAGCATAAAAATCCCATCCAATTGGAAATGTAGCCGCCATAAAGTGCTTCATAGGTTTGTGTTGGCTTGCAGAGCTGCATTTTCTTAGTCTACGTGCCCTTCTGATGCCCTGCGGGTGATGTCCCCTTCCCCCGATCAACTCCATGGATCACCTGATTAATGACTTGATTGGGAAACGTGCTGTTTGGCCGATACCTGAATCAGAAAGAATTGATGAACAGATTACAGAGTTCCAGAAGCTGCGGGGCGATTGATTCTGGAGGATGAAATATAAACGACTACATGCTGATCGATGTGTGTGTGTACTGGTTATCGATCTCGTGGAGGACTATATCGAGTCTCTCCCCTTTAATGGCACTGTATGTGTTATTGTGTCGTTCTTCATACTGATTCTTTCTATCTTTTCTCATAATACGAGATGTCTCATCTCGTGGTGGTTCTGTGTCTTTTCCTCTGCCTCGTGCTGTCGTTCTGTATGATGAATGCTTTCAGGGAGAGGTTTTTTAAAGGACGACACTGTCCTCGCTGCATACCAATCATTCCTGTCAGTCATCCACGGGCCGCCAGCGGGACAATGAGGCGTCCAGCGGTGCGAGGGCTCACCTTCACTAATGGATTTCTCTGAGCCTTAGATCTCCTCAGCTCTCTTTTTTCTGTTTGAGAGAGATTGTTTCTGTAAGAGCTGAATACGCTGGAGTTTCTCTGGGTGAAGTGCTGTTGTATTTAAGATTCGTGTGAGATCTTGAATCCTTTACTGGTGCATTTTGTGTTTTCTGCACTGGTCAAGGGCCCATTCTGCTTTTAAAAATAACATAATAACATCAAAATTGACCCAATTATTTCATTAAGATTTTTTCTTAGTTTTATTGTGAATGTTTCATCACTGCATGTTAAAATATTTATTTTATTTTATTTTATTTTATTTTATTTTATTTTATTTTATTTTATTTTATACTCTTCAGCAGTGGACAAACCATAAACCTTTGACCTCATAGTTTTTCCATCTACATATTTACATCAATATAAACAAACATAAAATATAGATCAAGCATATATAGGGAGATTAATTAATTAATTTTGTTTTGGAAAAAATAAGAATAAAAAAATGTCAGTTTAGCCAATATGTGCAAAAGTATTATTATTTTATCCCCCAATTCCCAAATATTGTTAATGATTTTTACTGCACATTTTTATATGCCAGCATATTTGAGCAGATAACTAACTCAGGTCATAAAGTTCATAAACTTTTAATAAGTTCATATTGAGCCAGACAGGTTGAAGTCATGTCTGTGTTCAGTCAGCTGACTCTAATGAGAGCTTTAATTGGGCAGATTTATCTGAAGGTTTGAAGAGAGTAGGATATGATTTGACATTTTTTATGTAAGTTGTCCTCAAGGCAGGGAGAAACAATAACCAAGACTTAATGAGAAATGAGAAATAAAACTAATAGTCCTAATTATATTTCAGATTATGTTCTGTAAAGTAATATTATAAGAAAGCATTCTGTAGTATAGTACAATACTTACATCTCTGTCACCAAATTATTTTCGTGATCTCTAGATATTTATCTTTAGATCTTTATTTATTAAATAAGTAAATGAATATGTTATTTGTTCACTTAGCTTCTTAAGGTATTAGTTTTAATTAGATTTGATCTAATATTAGATGTTGGATTATGATCTGAGAAACTTTAATTTTTGTGAGAATAAATAGAATTTAGTGTTCTCATCTTTAATAAAAAGCATGAGTGTGTTTTAGCTTCAGAGACTTTAAATGAAAACAGTATGAAGTTAATGTAAACAATGATGTTTCAAGATTTTATTTTATTTATATATATATATATATATATATCGCTACATGTACTACGTTAAACTAACTGAGACCTGTTATAGCACTTGCATACCATTGCTCTTTTGTTGATTTTGATTGCTTCCATTGTCCTCATTTGTAAGTCGCTTTGGATAAACGCGTCT
>NW_015559670.1:225284-227987 GCF_001515605.1 Sinocyclocheilus anshuiensis | reverse complement strand
TTTTTTGATGAACATGTTTACAGTCTACACCTTTAACTTAATGTTGAAATAAACTGTTAGCAGAAATATCCACAAAATAAAAAACAACACTGAAATAAGAGCGTGCGGTTTATCTGTCAATCAAGACAACCAGCGCTCTGATGCTGCTGTAATGTTGCTGAATCACAAAATCTAAATTGTGTAATTATTGTTACATAAACAACCCTGTTTATGAATTATGAATATGTTGGCTACCATAAGCTATATATAAAGACTTTAGATGACTCGAAACAGCGGTCAAAGGGCCATCATAAATGTCTGTTGTCTGTTGTCATCCCCACCAATGTCAAAAGCAGACCTACACCCTTGACTCATGGAACCACATTGAGATCCTCAGATCTTTCTAACTGAATGATATAGGTGAAGCTCGCGATAATGGTAAGGGGCGTTACATTTCCGACACGTGCTTGTGGTGTTCGGCCAATCACAATGCACTGGGTCAGCTGGCCAATCAGAGCAGACTGCGCTTGTCAAAGGAAGGGGCTTTGTTGAAAACGACGTGTTTGAGAGAGGCGGGGCATAGAGGACCTACAATAATGTACAGTATTGGAAAAATTATGTGTTTTATGAACATTAAAGCATGTCATATTCTGTTACAGTCAAAGGAGGGGGCTTTGTTGAAAACGACATGTTTGAGAGAGGCGGGGCATAGAGGACCAAATACACAAAATAATGATCTTTAAAATAGCATCATATGACCCCTTAAAAAATGAAGATACCAAAAACAAAAAAAAAAAACAGAATTTGTAGTGATATTAAGATATCATGAATGCATATATTTAAGGCTTGCAAACCTTGGGGAAAAAATATGGTAAGTACTTTTTTCCCATTTCTGAACTATCTTATATTATTATATTGGCATATAATGCAACATAGATTGCTAAATTCAACAGATTCTTCTAATGGAGCTACCAATTTCTGTGCTTTCAAAGCTTTCTAAAGTCAGTTATTTGGCTCCAAATCTTGGGTGAAAATAATAATTTTGACCCCGTCTACAAAATAGTGCATTACTCAGTAAATATTCATCCATGGCATTTAATATTTTGGCTTTCTTCTTCATTTATGTATTTCTTTCACCTAAAAAAAAAAATAAAATTAGTCGTGGAGCTCTGGTAACACAAAATGATTGCGTTAGAAAAACCAGCAGGCTTCATAACAGTCACAGTGAGTGTGTTTGTGATGACATCATACATGTGCATGCTTGTTTGAACTGCCAGTCACTCATTCACACCTTCTGAAACACACACCATTAAGGGCACTGAATTTGTGACACATTGTGCATTTGGGTTTTGCACTCTTTCCACTTCTGTTGTGAAGTGTGTGTGTGTGTTGGTGTGACAAACTCCGCTCAACTTCTTCATTACCCACATAATTTAAACAAAAGCCTGTTGCTGTAGCAACAAGCCTCTAAGTGCTTCCTCCATGATGAAGGGCCACTTTTCCCTTTTTACTCTCTCTCTCTCTGTGTGTGTGTGTGTGTGTGTATATATATATATATATATACTGTATATAACAGCTGCTTTAACAATGCACACACACACACACACACACACACACACACTGTAAAATCTAATTAGTTGGGCTTACTTAAAAAAAGCATGCAAACCGATTGCCGTGTGTGTGTGTCTGTGTGTGTCTGTGTGTGTGTGTGTGTGTGCGCGCATACTGCTTTTTTCCCTTTCCCAGAGTCTCAAGATGCAACTGAATCTTTCTACTGTAGCTCTGTTTCAAAACCTAAGATGCCTATATAGGCAATATTTAAAGGCATCATGAAAAACAACTCCAACAGACAGCAAAGTGAGTACAATTATGCTTCCTACTAAGAAACCTCGTTTAGGCCATTGCTAAGTCAGCATTGCATGAATTCGTCACAGAGATTGTCATTCCAAAATGTGCAGCAAGCTCAGTGAAAAAAAAATTAAAGATAGCAGACAAAACAAGAGACAAAAATGTTGAGTATTTGCGTATAATATTATATAAAACTATAATATATTAATGAATGAATGGCTAAAAGAATGAATAAATAAATAGCTGGCTCAACAGAGTCTACTTCTGGATATTTATAGCTATATTTAAATTAAATTAAATAAAAAAATATTTTTAAAATTATCATTTTAATAATAAATTAAATACAAAAGAAAGAAAAAATAGAGTTATATTATCACAATTAAAAATAAAAATGTTATGCTTATTAGCACATCACTATTAAAATGAAGAAAAAATGTACACATACATACATCATCTTGCATTTGTGAGATTGGATTTAATAACCTGTCATCTTTTCTGTGGACTCATCTGAGGGATTGTGTCATTTTGAATGTATAAAATTATTATTTCAATTGAATGACACAGTGAGTTAATGTGATGTTGAGATGCTGGGTGGGGTGATGCGGCGTTGCCGTGGCGCAGTGATGCTGCTGTGTGTGCCGGTAACCGCGGGTTATGGGGAGGCGGTCTATAAATAGCTTAGTGTTTCTGCTGCTGGAGTTGCAGGAGAGAACACACACGTGAGCTAAATATAACCCTCTCTCTCTCGCTCTCCTCTCTGAGCAGACAGTCAGTGACACTTTCCAACTGCAGCAAAATGCCTTGATCGCATAAATGCTGTATCTGTATCTTTCTCTTCCTGTATATATATATATATATATATATATATATATATAA
>NW_015559670.1:198823-225260 GCF_001515605.1 Sinocyclocheilus anshuiensis | reverse complement strand
TGTGTGTGTGTGTGTGTGTGTGTCTGTGTGTGTCTGTGTGTGTGTGTGTGTGTGCGCGCATACTGCTTTTTTCCCTTTCCCAGAGTCTCAAGATGCAACTGAATCTTTCTACTGTAGCTCTGTTTCAAAACCTAAGATGCCTATATAGGCAATATTTAAAGGCATCATGAAAAACAACTCCAACAGACAGCAAAGTGAGTACAATTATGCTTCCTACTAAGAAACCTCGTTTAGGCCATTGCTAAGTCAGCATTGCATGAATTCGTCACAGAGATTGTCATTCCAAAATGTGCAGCAAGCTCAGTGAAAAAAAAATTAAAGATAGCAGACAAAACAAGAGACAAAAATGTTGAGTATTTGCGTATAATATTATATAAAACTATAATATATTAATGAATGAATGGCTAAAAGAATGAATAAATAAATAGCTGGCTCAACAGAGTCTACTTCTGGATATTTATAGCTATATTTAAATTAAATTAAATAAAAAAATATTTTTAAAATTATCATTTTAATAATAAATTAAATACAAAAGAAAGAAAAAATAGAGTTATATTATCACAATTAAAAATAAAAATGTTATGCTTATTAGCACATCACTATTAAAATGAAGAAAAAATGTACACATACATACATCATCTTGCATTTGTGAGATTGGATTTAATAACCTGTCATCTTTTCTGTGGACTCATCTGAGGGATTGTGTCATTTTGAATGTATAAAATTATTATTTCAATTGAATGACACAGTGAGTTAATGTGATGTTGAGATGCTGGGTGGGGTGATGCGGCGTTGCCGTGGCGCAGTGATGCTGCTGTGTGTGCCGGTAACCGCGGGTTATGGGGAGGCGGTCTATAAATAGCTTAGTGTTTCTGCTGCTGGAGTTGCAGGAGAGAACACACACGTGAGCTAAATATAACCCTCTCTCTCTCGCTCTCCTCTCTGAGCAGACAGTCAGTGACACTTTCCAACTGCAGAAAATGAATAGATAGATAAATTGATCAGATATTTATTCAATATATATTGAAAATTGATAAAACTGAATTTGGTGTACTGCTGTAATTGCTTGAAAAAAAAATCATACAAACTGGTTGTTTTAAAATGCAGCTACAGTACATGCATATAAATGGCTCATGTGTATCACAGATTGCATGTCTTTAACCATTTAATTAATTTTAGCCACTTTCAAGTGTAGGATTTTTTTGTCACTTTTTCCCCCTGAGTAACCTGTATAATGTATATGTTTATGTATGTATGTGGATGTGTGTTTGTGTGTGTGTGTGTGTGTGTGTGTGTGTGTGTGTATGTGTGATTTTTTTGTCCTTCAGTCGTGCTTTCTCTCTCTTTCTCTCTCTCTCTCTAATTTTCCAGATGCAGTGACACTACTGACAACTAATGATGAAGAACAGGGATGTGTTTGTTTCTTTGCACCTGCATGTGTGTGTTGTGTTTAAAGTGCCCCTATTATGTCACGTAGCTGTATGTGAACATAAACTATCTGTAAAGTTGTGAAGCCGACAGTGCACGATAAATAAAGTTATTGTCTATCAAAAAAAAAGAGTCGGCTCACAATCGCCTAAACGAGTCGTCAGGAAGTCGCTGTATCCTACACTGTGAGAGTAAATTTGTTTCATCACATTTTACAAGAAATTACCACAAACTTGTTAACACTTGACACTTACCACTTAGAAACGTCCTGCTCCAGTCGTGCTTGCGAATCAGTCTCTTGTCGATCAGCCAGTTCAACCGTCAGACTCATCAGACTCCGGCTCGAATTTGTAAGGTACAATCGATACTATCTTTTCTATGTATTGACAAGTCTCCAGGGCTGTCATTCTGTCATGGCAATGGGCGTTTCGTTTTCGACACGCGCTGTACGCGGTAGACCAATCCAGAGCCGATCTCTCTCTATGGCTCTGGACCAATCACAAAGGACTGCACCATCTGACCAATCACAGCAGTGAGGGCTCACGGAAAGGAGGGGTTTAGAGAGACTGATTCTTTGAACTGCTTCGCACGAGTCGTTTACGAATCATTTAGAAATGAGGTCAAATTCAATCTATTTTCTGAGAAAACTAACGTGTTTTTTGACCTTGCATGCATGTAAACCTGTTTTAGGAGACTCATAAAACAATATTAGCAACCTTAAAAATGGCATAATAGGGGCACTTTAAGGTTTTACCTTCGCATATTTTGTACATCAATGATGAAAAATGTCAAGAAACTGCATTAAAATGCTGTATTATTCTTCATATGATACGTTAAACAAAAACCATCTGTGTATTAGGTTAAAAAATCAGGTCATATTTTTTTTTTGGTATTTTTAGCTTAATTCTCCTAAATACAAATTTCATTTTAGTTATGTAAAATGTAATTTTAAATATAATTTTACATTACATTTATGTGGAACATTAGCTTTAGGCATGAGTCACACTGGTTGGCTGGTTCACTTGGCGTCCAACTGGCTACTTGGTTAGTGAGATTGACTAGTTTCTTTCTTTCTTTCTTTCTTTTTTGAAGTTTAATATTTTTAGTGGCAGTGTTTTAATTGGCCTGCTGACAGTGTGCTCTGTATGCTAAATTAGCTCTTAACTGTCAGGTGGTTTTCATGATTAAACCTTCTCTGAGAAGAAGCATCTTTATATTCATAAGTTTACATTTGGTTTATTGTTAAAATAGTAACTGCTGAATTGAGTTTTCTCAGTGGAGTGTCTATAAGGGGATCTGTCTGTCTTTCTCATTCTCTGTTGTGAGATGAGCCTCAAATCTCAAACCTCTCTGCGGTTGGGTTCATTACTCCGGGCATTTCCCTCTCTTCTCATTTCTGTGAGTTTTTCTGAGCGCTCTTCATGTTTAGCGGTGAGACATCCTTGTCTGGAGTTTCAGTGAGTTCTCTTATGAGATTCTAGATCGCAGATCACATCTCAGACGTTGTATTTATCAGTCCATCATGTCTCAGCGTCTCCTTTCACCTGTGTGTTGTTTTACAGGATCAGTTTACACACGAATCAGATCACATTTACTGACACGTCGATCAGTATCAAAATCAAGACACCTGCAGCCTCTTCACTGACATTAACCTCTCATCTCATAAACATCAGCTGACTCAACATCATGACTGACTGCATTAAAGAGAGAGGACGGAAGGAGGAAAAATAGACAGACAGACAGACAGACAGACAGAAAAGAACAAGGAAGCGTGATGGGTAGAATGAAAAAAGGAAGAAATGAAGAACTAAAAGTTAATATAAGAAGAGACCAGAGGAAGAAAGAAGGAAGTATGGTAGGAATGAAGATGGGAAAGAGGAAGAATGGAACGAAGAACTAAAAAAGGAAGGATAAAAAGAAGAAATGATGGAAGGAAGAATGGAAAGAGCGAGGAGGAACAAAAAGGAAATAAAGAGCAAAGAGGGAAGGAAGGAAGAGCGAAAAAGGAAGATAGAAAGAGTGAAAAAGGTAAGGAAGTTAAATCAAAAAAAGGAAAGAAGCTGATCGAAAAAGTAAAGAAAGACAAACAGAAAATGAAGGACAAAATTAAAGTAAGAATTGAAAAAACGAAGGAAGAAAGAACAAAAAATGAAAGAAGAATAGAAGGAAAGAAGGGAGGTTAAAAAGGAAGGATGAACAAAAAGTATGAAGAAGGAAAAATAAGGAAGGATAGTAGAAAGGAAAAAGGAAGGAAGTTAGAATTATGGAAGGATGGAAGAAAAGAATAGAGGAAGGAAGGTTGGACCAAAGGAAGGAAGGAAGAAGAAAAAAAAGAAAGAATGGTAGATAGATGAAATAAAGGAGGGGCGAATGAACAAAATTAAGGACTGAAGAATGGAAGGAATAAAAAATAAGAAGATAGAAAGACAAGAAGCACAAAAGAAAAAAAAAACAGGTAACCAAACTCTCAAATGGTAGAATTAACTGAAATAAATGGCAAGGCAAACAAAAGAACAAACAAATGAAACAAAACAGATCTGGAGGATAAAACTGACAAAATGAAAACAAACCAGTGAATGAATAAAAAATAATTATTCTGTCCTGCAGGGCGGCCAGAACGCCACAGGCTGTTTGTGTTTTCCTTAATGTGTGTGTGATGAATTATGTATCAGTGTCTGCAGGGATCTCGGCCTGTTGTCTTCTGTGGACTGGACGAATGAATGAAGGAAGGATGTGTGTGCAGTCAGATCTCTCCAAGCTTCGCTATTACTCTTGTAGTTTTACAAAATCTCTATTCGCAAGTCACATGCCTCGATAATTTGCTCAGAGAAGAAAATATCAGTCAATAAAGTCCATTTCTTTTTTTCTCCTAAACACATGGCATGAACATGATCTATCTATCTATCTGTCTGTCCATCCGTCCAAACTAAAATGTAATTGTTTTGTTTTGATCCATCCATCTATTCTTTTTATCTATTTATTTTATTTTATCTATCCTTCTATCTATCTATTTTATTTTATTTTTTCCACCCTTCTATCCTCACATGTATTTCATTTATTTTATCTATCCTTCTATATTTTATGTATTTATTTGATCTATCCTTCCATCCATCCATCCAAACTAAACTGTAATTATTTTATTTTTTTTATTTATCCTTCAATCTATCCTTCTATTTTTTTATCCATCCTTATATGTATTTAATTTATTTTATCTATCTTATATATTTATGTATTTTTGTTATCTATCCTTCCGTCCATCCATCCAAACTAAATTATGATGTATTTTATTTGTCCTCAGAATATGACATGAAAATACTGCTTTGTTGAAATTAATGTACTTTTATTAAAAATAATGATTTTATTGATTGATTGAGGATGTATTCATTCATTCTCCTGAAAACATGGTTTATATTTATTAACATATATTAAACAATATATTTGTTTATTTATTTATTTTTTTAAATATAGCTGTAGAGATTTTAAAGTGGCCTCTGTTAACATGGGCTGGCAATTAGAAACCACCCAGAAGCCTTTATCAGTCACTTACACTCTAAAAAATGCTGGGTTAAATACAACCCAGTGCTGGGTAAAATAGGGACAAACCCAGCAATTGGGCTGTTTTGACCCAGCGGTTGGGTTAAATGTTTAACCCAACCTTCTGGGTAGTAACCCAACCACTGGGTCAAAACAACCCAATTGCTGGGTTTGTCCCCATTTTACCCAGCACTGTGTTGTATTTAACCCAGCATTTTTTAGAGATGTAGCAACACTCTAGTAACCCTCTGGAACTCCCTAGAATGCCGTTGAGTTTCGCACATGTGAGCACCTCTTGCATTTTCTTCAAAAATATGTAAAACCATAGTGTGTTCTTTTGCATTCTAACTGTCATCTTTATAATTTCCAAGCCACATGCGCAAACGACTGTTGTTGTGCTCTTTTGTGAGATCACAGCTTACATGGCAGCATATTTTCTGTCTGGTATCAGTAGATTTGCAATAGATTTTTTCTTCTGCAGAGATGCTGCGATCCGACTCCAGGCCTGAGAGCATCTCCCAACAGCCCCCAGAGGGTCTTATCTCCTTCATTAATCCATCCCTCTATCACTCTTCCTGTCTCTCCCGCTTTGTCTTTCTCACTGCTCGCTGATAATGGAGAACATGGAAATGTCAAGGATGTTTTATTGTCGTTTCTATGAGCCTGAAGTGGTTTTGTGAGCTTGTGCACATGTCCTTGGCATTTTTTGTGTACCGTTTCTGACAAGCCTTTTATGGTGATGGATTTTTGTTGTCGGTTTCTGAACATTGTGTATACAAACTAAATCTGTTGTTTGAAGGATTTATTTCTGAGCATGTCATCCTCTGTGAAACAAATGGATTTTTTCCTGTGGATCTGAATGACAGCACTTCACTTGACCTTTGTGTGCTTCTGTGTTTGTGCAGGATGGCCATTCAGGTGGATAAGTTTGATTTTGACAGCATGCCCGTGACCGACCATGATGCACTGCGACAGGCTACAGTACGCCAGCAGGAAGAGAAGAGACAGCAGGTCCACGGAGGACTCCTCAGCAGCACACTGGACATCCACTGGACCATCATATCCTTTACTAAAGCCAGCTGTCCTGATAACACTATCCCTAACTCTTTCTTCTTAACGCTACAGTGTTGAGTAGTTTGAGTAACTCAACTTACTAAAAAGCAAAATCACTGAAATACACAGTCTCGCCCTACACAGGCTCATTGAAAATACATGCTTTTATCTACATTTATGCAAAACTCAAAAAATGTACCTATTCGTATGAATCACTGCAGTTTCCAGTTGAAATGAATATTGTTATTTTTCTTTTTAGTACTTTTTACAATACATAATTTTCCAAAGTAGGTCTAAAATGGTATCATCAACAATATGATGAATTATACAGATGTTTACAGAATTAAATGTACTGTACAGACCATAATAAACAGTTCTCTGTATATTTCATTAGACTAAACAGGCTGATTTTATTTTATTTTATTATAAATTTTATTTATTTATTTATTTTTACCTAGAAACTCTCTAGAATACCCTAGCATGGTGGAAGCAAAGTATGATAAACTATACAGATATGTAATAATTAAATCATATAATAATAATTATGATTAAACATACAGTTTTCATAGCAAATTAATAATAAATAAATAATAAACAGTTATTTGGCTATTTGTAAGTAATACAGTTCCTTAGACTAACTGTGGGATGATTCTTTTAAAAAGTAAAATAAAAAAAAGTAATTTTATTTTATTTTGGCATAGTTCACATAGAATAATGGTTTTAAATTGTTGTTTATCGAAACGTTCAGTTTTATAATGAACAATAAGCCATGTCAGTCTGTGTTGATTTCACCTTAGGCATCATAAGTGCCTTAACTGTAGGCTCATCCAGTAAGATTTTAGAGTCGGAGCTGTCTGTTTTATGAATCAGATGTTTTCACATGGTAGTTTTTTGTTGCTGTTTTACATTGTTGGAGCTTTGGAGTATGTAGAGTGACTCAGGTGATGTAATGTGTTGCGTGCGGGTGTTACGTGTGTCCCAGCTGTGAGGATGACCGTCTGACAGCATCTGTTTCTAACAGCTGGACATACTGGAGGAGACACGTTTACACTGAGCTTGATGCACTGACATATGGCTCAAACTTATGGCACTTGTGTGTGTGTACAGTACATATTCTTAGCTATAGTTTGAGGGCAAATTTGTCCTAAGAAGTGAATCTGACAGAACCTCCCTTTGGGCACATATGAAGATGTCCTCAACTGAAAAAAAATATGTTATGTAAATAATATTTTTACATGTAGTTTAGGGCTCAGATTCGCCTTTGGTAATTATAATTTGCTTTGTTAAAATCTTTAGAAATCTATGGTGTAGCTATGAAAATGGCTTTTGTGTGAGTGTTTTTACATTCTCTAAATAGAGCAGCACGGTTACTCACCAATCACATCTTCTATCCACCAAACTGCCAAAATCCCAGCAGCCAGTCAGACGCTCAGGTTTCTTACGCATCATCCAGTGGCATTCATCATCTCCCGTTTATTTCAGGAGGCTGACACCCTGACACTAGCTCTGAACGTCCCCCTAAAATAATAAATAATCAAGAGATACAGTCCCGAGTGGTGATGTGCATGGCATCAGCATGACTGATTGGATGTGCAGAAACATAGGCGTTCTTGGACGGGTAAAATCACAATGATATGAAGAGAAATGATATGCGGCAGGTCAGAGATGCCATCATTCCAGTCAACCAACCATAAACACAAATATATCTGTGTGTGACCACATCGGATATATTATAAAGAGAGATGTCTCTGCATAGTCTTCATAACCTTCATAGTCTGTCAATAATTACTGAAACGCGAGGTCACTTACTAGTGTTTGTGTCATGTGAATCCTTTTATTTGTCTCCCTCAGGCCATCCAAGATGTAGATGTGTTTGTTCCTTCATCTGAACAAAAATGTAGCATTACATCCAATAGAGCTTCTGCAGTGAACGGGTGCTGTCAGAATGAGAGTCCAAACAGCTGATAAAAACATCACGATAAATTGTCGGTGTCGATAGCCTTGTGGGCGGCGTGCCGACATACAGTGTTCGAATCCCGACTCGAGGACCTTTCCTGATCCCGCCCCCCTCTCTCACTCCCACTTCGCTTCCTGGCAGCTCTGATCTGTCCTATCAAAATAAAGGCAAAAATAAATCTAATAAAACATTTCACGATAATCCACATGACTACAGTCCATCAATTAACATCCTTATTTATTAACAGCTTTAAGGCTAAAATACCAGTTCCCAATCCATAATAAGGCTTGATCTGTGCATATTTCTCTCCTGATTCAAATGAGATGACTTTTTCACTGGAGAAGGCGATATTATGGATTATGGACGTCTTGATGGATTTTTTTCTTAAAAACATGCCGTTTTTCGCTTTACAAGGCATTAACTATGGAGCCAGATCGGCCTCAAAAATAATACATTTATAAAACAAAATTCATAAATGCACAGCACAATTTACATTTACAAAATCCGATTCGTACATTCAAAACACAATTCATAAATACAGAAGTAAAAGCATAAATATTTCCCCAAATGCTCACACATATTTGTGTAAACATTTAAAATTTATTTAGGTAAGATGCTTTTGTGTGAGCATTTGGGGAAATATTTATGCTTTTACTTCTGTATTTATGAATTGTGTTTTGAATGTACGAATTGGATTTTGTAAATGTAAATTGTGCTGTGCCTTTATGAATTTTGTTTTATAAATGTATTATTTTTGAGGGTGATCTGGCTCCATATTAACTGATGGACTGGAGTGATATGGATTACTTGTGGATTATTGTGATGTTTTTATCAGCTGTTTGGACTCTCATTCTGACGGCACCCATTCACTGCAGAGGATCCATTGGTGAACGAGTGATGCAATGCTATATTTCTCCAAATCTGTACTTATGAAAAAACAAAATCATGCACTCCTTGAATAGCCAAAGGGTGAGTAAATTTTCATTTTTGGTCAACTATTCCTTTAAAGTCAAATAGTTTTTTATTATTATTGCTGTCTATATCTGGCAATAGGAATCTCTTCCTCTCTACCAGATCCCAGCGTACACTTACATGGTTCAGTTGAGAAGAAGGCCATCTCTCAGAGTCAGCACAGTGCTCAGCATCGTTACACAGCTCGCAGTCATTAGAGGCTTCTGACAGCATCACTGCTGTTACGTAATGAGCTTTTGTTCTCAACACTGTTATTAGTGTCGCTGTGTGCAGATATTTCACCTCCTTCTACACGCTCATCGTCTCCATGCACGCTGCGTGGCTAATTTAACGTAGAAAACACAGAGTGGCATTATTGATCTGAACGCTTCCAGGAAAAACATGATAAAGCGAATCATAGGACGTTCTGATCAAATATGCATCAGTTTTCAGTATAGCAGTTTTGGGTGATAGCGATAGGCCACGTTTTCCTTGACCAAATGTGCACTCGTCCCTTCAGCGTCACGGGGAGGCCAGCGTGGAGGGCGTCCTCAACCAGCTCGTACTAGAACATCTGCAGCTGGCTCCTCTACAGTGGGGTAAGAAAACTCTCCTCTCTCCGTCCCTGGCTTCATGAATACAGATATTCAAATATATTCACACTCAGAGGCTATTTGTCTCCAGCGGTGGATGTAGGACTGGTCTCTGTTCATGTTTCTGATTTGCATTTGTAATCGAGGAAAAAATATCCCTCACCGTGTGTGTTGGAGGCCATCATGCAGGACAAGGTTTTTGTGTTCTTTGTGCTGTTTTATAACTGTTGGTCTATGTAGGCATGCATTAGATGGACATGTTTTACAGTTTTCATTAGATCTGCTTTTTAAAGTGATTTTCAAAATGTTTCTCGAAAAATTATTATTCTTTTTTTTATTTGATTTTTTAAAGCCATATATGTGAATGACCCCTTTCCATTTTTCCACCAAAAACTACTTTTGAGAACATATTTTAGTGTAATTTAATGCAGTTTTTATGCCATCACAAGCTGATTTGATGTCATGGTCATAAGTTGTTTAAATATATAACACATACAATTCATATCAGGCAGTTATCACATGAAACACAGTAAGAAAAATGTATAAAAATGTTCATTTAAAGGTACTTCAGCTTTACTTCAGAGAAAGAAAGAAAGAAAGAAAGAAAGAAAGAAAGAAAGAAAGAAAGAAAGAAAGAAAGAAAGAAAGAAAGAAAGAAAGAAAGAAAGAAAGAAAGAAAGAAAGAAAGAAAGAAAGAAAGAAAGAAAGAAAGAAAGAAAGAAAGAAAGAAAGAAAGAAAGAAAGAAAGAAAGAAAGAAAGAAAGAAAGAAAGAAAAAGAAAGAAAGAAAGAAAAGGTGTATTATATGTATGTATGTATGAAAAATAATTAGAACAAGTGAAATGGTGTATATTTATACACATTTTTTTTTGGGACCTGTGATATTTTTTTTCCAGATTCTTTGATAAATAAAAAGTTAAAAAGAACAGTGTTTATTCAAAATAGAAATGTTGTGTTACATTATTCACTACTATTCAAAAGTTTGGGGTTAGTACATTTTTCCTTTCTTTTTTTTTTTTTTTTAAAGAAATTAAATTAATTGACTTTTATTCAGCAAGGATGTGTTCAATGGATAATAAGTGATAGTAAAGATTTCTGTGTTGAATAAGTGCTGTTCTTTTAAACTTTTTATTCATTAAAGAATCAAAGAAAAAAGTATCAGGTTCCAAAAAAAATAAAAAATCTAAGCAGCACAACAGTTTCAACACTGATAATAAATTAGTATATTAGAATGATTTCTGAAGGATCACGTGACCCTGAAGACTAGAGTAATTTCTGTTCTGCGTCACAGAAATAAATGATATTTTAAAGAAAATTAGAAATTACAACAATATTTCACAATATTGCTGTTTTTTCTGTATTTTTGATCAAATAAATACAGCCTTGGATGAGCATAAGAAACTCCATTAAAAAACATAAAAAATCTTACTGATCCCAAATATTTGAACAGCAGTGTATATATCACACAACATAGTTTTTTCTTCTTCTTTTTTTTTAAAGGTAAACAGTGAATGGTTTTTAACAAGTACAGAAGTGCAAATTTGCTATATTGTGTGCTATTAAGGTAGAGAGGTTATAATGTCATCTGTAAAGTTTTTATCTTGATGTTTTGCAGTTTGAGCCGTTTTAAAAACTCTACAATACTGGTTCTTGGTACGAGAACAGAGGCAGATGCAGAGCCAATGTTTCCAGCCCTTTCTCTTATGTTAAAACTGAGTTAGATTGGAAAGTGAAAAGTGTGTGTGTGATCACCCTAGTTGGATTCTCTGCAAAGAATCATGGGAGTTGTCTGAGAGTTGGAGCGGCATGTCTTGGCCTGGATCATCTGTAGGTTCCTCTGTGACAGTATGTGTGATGTAACCCGCTCTTTCTCTGTCTGTCTCTCGATGGCACTCAGAGATCAAAGCTCAAACTTGTGTCTATATTAATCTGTAAGCACCCTCTCTGCTTCTGGATCTGCAGTCGTGCCTCTTCACTTTCCTTCTCGTTGTCTGGGGGGTCAGCAGCCATTCATAACACATCACACGATCATGTTTATTCAAGCCTGCAGACCTGCATAACATTAATGCATATTTATGAGCTCATAAATGTTGGAGGACTCATCTGAGATGACCAGACCGTGACATGAAACATGTTTCATATCACACGGTGATCGTCTCTTCTTCCTTTATCAGTGTTACGCTTGCGTACAAGAGGCTGTCAGAGCACTAGTGCCTTATTTATCTGTCATCATGGCAGGCCTGTTATGTTGGGTATTAGTGTGATTTAATGTTTTGTTTCACCTGCCAATAGTGGATAAATTGAGAGAATTTATCAGCCATAAATATGTCTTAATGGCCAGTATTTTGTGCTATATATGTAGTCCACATTGGATGTCTTTGATTCAAAATGAAATTTAAATCTGAAAATTAATAGAAAGTTTTAGGATGTTCATGCTTTTTGGATTATTCTCAAATAATCCTGGAGAGTGTGATCAGGTTTTTGTTCATTATAGCAAAAGCAGACAAACAAAATACTAAGACAATATTATATTTTATGTTTTTTTCAGCTTTGTTTATTTTATTTATTGTTATTTAATTTCTAGAGTTCTACTTATCTCCCTCCCTATTATTTATCTGTTTGTTTGTTTTTTTATTCATTCATTCATTCATTCATTCATTCATTCATTCATATTCATTCATTCCACTTTTCACTCAAATTGGTCTCTCTCTGTATTTTTATTTATTTATTTGCCCAAAACAATTTCTCCACTCCATACTGTATATATTATAATTTTTATTTTATTTTATTGTATTTTATTTTATTCAACTTTTTACTCAAATTTGATTCTCACTCTTTATTTTTAATTTATTTAGTTAGTTATTTTGCCTTAAAACTATTTTTCCGCTCCATAAATATTATAATTTATAATGGCTAGTATTACAAAATTGAAAAAAAAAAAGGCATTTTTACCAGTGGTTTTAGGCCTTTAGATCCAACTGCATATATAAACGAAACATTTAATAAATATATATTTGTAAAGTAATTATTTATCAGATCTTCCCTAATAGCTATATTTTTGACACACAGTGCAGGTTGTTGTGACTCACAGCATTGTATACTAGATGGCCACCCATTACAAACAAGATTTATTTATTTATTTTTTTTTTTAAGCAAAACTTGTTACTAAACACAATTTAAACCTATTTTTATTATGATGCAGTTTATATAAAGGTTAAAGCCAGTTTTTACTTGCATTTGGTTTTTATTGAGTGTTATTTCTGAACCCTGCACACACACATACAGTAATATCAGAGACATTCAAAAACACAAGAGCAGCAGAAGAGCCATTAAAATTCTTTCCCATCACCAGCGGCATTTATTTAGCTATTAAATGCGGACAGCGCTCTTTAATGCTTTAATGGACCTATCAGAAGTCCCTCTCTCATGCATTTATCAGAGATGTGAAAACTGCAGGACTCTTGATTAAAACCCCATCTGAGCTTCAGAACGTCTGACGGCTCTTTCTGCACTAGTCCAGATACTCTCATGATCTGCTGAGAGCTGCTGTAGTTCTTCTGCGGTTAAAAACTCCACAGTGCTGTTTGAACTAAATGAATCTGCTCTGAAGGCTGATACGCCGCTTGTCTTAAATTGATGTATATTACCGGGTCATTGCGTTTTAGATGGTGGATTATTAAAAAGTAAAGACAAAAACTTTGTCAAACTTTTAAAGCCTGCTATTTCTAGAACTTGGCTGTGGTTCATATGGTTATGGTTCTCTAATTCTTTCATTTATTTAACTCTCAACCCCCCTGAACTCAGATCAGACAGTTGTCTCTCACGCTTTATTTATTTATTTTGTCCCAAAACAATTTCTCCACTCCTTATATATTATAATCTGTAATGAAAAGTATTACAAATTACAAAAGTGATTTTTTTTACCAGTGGTTTTAAGCCTTTAGATCCAATTTCTTCTGATTTTTTTTAATAAATATAATAAATATTGTATTCTATTGTTTTTATTATAATTATTTTATTACATATGTATTTATTTATTCATTATTATTTATTTTTATTATTTTATTTGTTGTCTTTTTTGTCTTTGTTAAATAGATCTGTTTGTTTGTTTTTTTATTCATTCATTCATTCATTCATTCATTCATTCATATTCATTCATTCCACTTTTCACTCAAATTGGTCTCTCTCTGTATTTTTATTTATTTATTTGCCCAAAACAATTTCTCCACTCCATACTGTATATATTATAATTTTTATTTTATTTTATTGTATTTTATTTTATTCAACTTTTTACTCAAATTTGATTCTCACTCTTTATTTTTAATTTATTTAGTTAGTTATTTTGCCTTAAAACTATTTTTCCGCTCCATAAATATTATAATTTATAATGGCTAGTATTACAAAATTGAAAAAAAAAAAGGCATTTTTACCAGTGGTTTTAGGCCTTTAGATCCAACTGCATATATAAACGAAACATTTAATAAATATATATTTGTAAAGTAATTATTTATCAGATCTTCCCTAATAGCTATATTTTTGACACACAGTGCAGGTTGTTGTGACTCACAGCATTGTATACTAGATGGCCACCCATTACAAACAAGATTTATTTATTTATTTTTTTTTTTAAGCAAAACTTGTTACTAAACACAATTTAAACCTATTTTTATTATGATGCAGTTTATATAAAGGTTAAAGCCAGTTTTTACTTGCATTTGGTTTTTATTGAGTGTTATTTCTGAACCCTGCACACACACATACAGTAATATCAGAGACATTCAAAAACACAAGAGCAGCAGAAGAGCCATTAAAATTCTTTCCCATCACCAGCGGCATTTATTTAGCTATTAAATGCGGACAGCGCTCTTTAATGCTTTAATGGACCTATCAGAAGTCCCTCTCTCATGCATTTATCAGAGATGTGAAAACTGCAGGACTCTTGATTAAAACCCCATCTGAGCTTCAGAACGTCTGACGGCTCTTTCTGCACTAGTCCAGATACTCTCATGATCTGCTGAGAGCTGCTGTAGTTCTTCTGCGGTTAAAAACTCCACAGTGCTGTTTGAACTAAATGAATCTGCTCTGAAGGCTGATACGCCGCTTGTCTTAAATTGATGTATATTACCGGGTCATTGCGTTTTAGATGGTGGATTATTAAAAAGTAAAGACAAAAACTTTGTCAAACTTTTAAAGCCTGCTATTTCTAGAACTTGGCTGTGGTTCATATGGTTATGGTTCTCTAATTCTTTCATTTATTTAACTCTCAACCCCCCTGAACTCAGATCAGACAGTCTTGCTATAACTGCATTTATAAATCATAGTCCTGATAATCATAGTCATCACAGCTGTAAAATCACACTGATGTGACAGAGATGCTAAAAACAATCCATAGAGTATATCGTTCCTGACAGATAAATGCTTATACTCTTAAAAATCCTTATATATTATAATCTGTAATGAAAAGTATTACAAATTACAAAAGTGATTTTTTTTACCAGTGGTTTTAAGCCTTTAGATCCAATTTCTTCTGATTTTTTTTAATAAATATAATAAATATTGTATTCTATTGTTTTTATTATAATTATTTTATTACATATGTATTTATTTATTCATTATTATTTATTTTTATTATTTTATTTGTTGTCTTTTTTGTCTTTGTTAAATAGGATAGAGGCAGAAAGCAATGAGGAACAGGACCTCAAGCTTATTTTTGGATGGGTGGATGGATAGATTATCCTAATTATTTGTTAAATCAAGAGTGTTTGATTGCATTGTGAAGTGAGAGCATGCATTATTTGCAAAGAGCCACTAAAAAAAGCCCTGAAACACTTTAATCAGCGAGCTTCAGGATGTTTAATGCGTTGTAAAAGCTTGATGCCTTTAGTGTGGAATACTTTTGGAATCTCATCAGCACAGCGAGAGTGTCGATTAGTGTGTTAGAGCCGTAATCTAGTGTTTTATTCATTTCCGTACTTGAATCTATCTGCTGTAGGTAAAGACAGGTACTCTGCGGCATTCTGCGTTACCATGGGAACCGGACTGGATTCAGATGATTCTGTTCATTTGCGCGGCACCGTCCGTTTCAGCCGCTGATTTAGTCTGTACCTGTAAGTGTTTGGATGCTTGTTTGTTAGTTCCTAAGAAATCAGCAGATTGTGGAGTGTGCAGACACTCATGGGCTCCTCTGTGCATTATCCTAGAGGTCATTGGCTGCTCTGTATTTGGGTAGTTGACACTAAATAGTTTATGACACTATTTTAAGCAGTGTTTTGCTAATTCTATTATAATTATGCATCATATTTTATAAGCTCATACTAATTGAGCATCTGCATGGAATGTTTGCACCTTTAAATATTCGAGTTCACACTGCAGGACCATTTAAAATGAATTAGTGAAGGCAAAATGGTGATTAGAAGTGGTGAATAGATATAGGGACTCAGATTTCCTCTTAAACTTTAAACCAAAATATTTTGATACATTGATACATTGTTACATTGATAAAACATACATTGATAATTGACATTATGCATTATTATTAGTACCCACTTTTTTGTGTAGCTCATTCTCTGTTTATGAATGGGTTAGCTATGTGCTGCGTCCTGCATTTCATTAGCTGGTGTGTGACCCGTCTTGCCTTTCATTGGTTGATTATGTGCTTTCTCTCTCTCTCTCTCTCTCTCTCTCTCTCTCTCTCTCTTTCTTAAGAAAGGTCAGGGTTTGCAGTCAAGGATTAATGATGTTCACATTTAAATCTACATCCTTTTCGCAAGTAGGAACTTTTTTTTTCTTTCCATGGTATTTGTATCTGACTGCAGTGCTGCATTAAGACTGCATTCTCCTAAGGTTTTGACATAAATTAGATGCTACCAGCAACTTTGTGTACGCTTTATAATGTTAATAAATGCTAGTGAAACATATTAAATGTGTGTGTACTTGAGGGGAACAGCTAATCTGGCTCAACACAATACAGGCATATTTGATCCTTGTGGTTCTATTGTGTTGGCGTGGCACATAATTATCACATTTTTGTCACGCTGTACAATTCCTAAACAAGCTCTTTTGAGCTGTAGGATTAAAAAAAGTAGCTAATTCGGTGCAGCTAGTTCCTTTTTGATGTTTTTAAATGGGAAGCCGTTATTGCATTTCACTGTCTGATAATCAACAACAGTGATGTGTCTCGTCCAATCAGCATCTCTGCAATTCTTCACCCATTGTGATGTAACAATAGGTCCCTGTCCAATCGTGCACTCCCGTTGTTTGACTGTGCCCCTTGTGTAGCAAACATCAATAGAGTCATATTGCATGTCTGTATTAGTGTGGTCAGCAGGTCTTTTGAGTGAAATGGTTTCTGCTCACTAGGGTGTGAAATCATTAGGTCGTCTGCGCAGACGTACGTACATGATAATTACGCGGCGGAGGCCTGACTGTCTTATTTGCTCTCAGCAGGTGGTGATTAAAGCTTCTAAACCAGAAGGCAACCAACGTAAAGGAAGGCAGTATAGTACAGTATTTTAGTCAACTAATTCCCATCCTAGAGTTCTACTCCTGTCCCTCCATCTCTTTATTTTATTTTATTTTATTTTATTTTATTTTATTTTATTTTATTTTATTTTATTTTATTTTATTTTATTTTATTTTATTTTATTTTATTTTATTTTATTTTATTTTATTTTATTTTATTTTATTTTATTTTATTTTATTTTATTTTATTTTATTTTATTTTATTTTATTTTATTTTATTTTATTTTATTTTATTTTATTTTATTTTATTTTAAGTGTGTGAAATCATTAGGTCGTCTGCGCAGACGTACGTACATGATAATTACGCGGCGGAGGCCTGACTGTCTTATTTGCTCTCAGCAGGTGGTGATTAAAGCTTCTAAACCAGAAGGCAACCAACGTAAAGGAAGGCAGTATAGTACAGTATTTTAGTCAACTAATTCCCATCCTAGAGTTCTACTCCTGTCCCTCCATCTCTTTATTTTATTTTATTTTATTTTATTTTATTTTATTTTATTTTATTTTATTTTATTTTATTTTATTTTATTTTATTTTATTTTATTTTATTTTATTTTATTTTATTTTATTTTATTAGTTTAGTTTAGTTTAGTTTAGTTTAGTTTAGTTTAGTTTAGTTTAGTTTAGTTTAGTTTAGTTTAGTTTAGTTTAGTTTAGTTTAGTTTAGTTTAGTTTAGTTTAGTTTAGTTTAGTTTAGTTTAGTTTTTATTTTATTTTATTTTATTTTATTAGTTTAGTTTAGTTTAGTTTAGTTTAGTTTATTATTATAGTTTAGTTATCTATTTTATTTTTATATTAATTAGTTTGATTTTATTTGGTTGTTTTTATTTGTATTTTAATAATTATATGTGTATTGTTTTTATGTTTGGTTTTTTTGTTTGTCTATGTTTTGTTGTTTTGTTTTGCAGTGATAAGATAAATTCCGATTTTGATTTCCAGGCCTGGAAATTCATTATTCTAGTTATGCTCTAAAATATATGTCATTGTTTAGAATTTGAACTGTGCAAATGCAATAACTGGAAAATATAGGGTAGTATACTGGTAGTAAATTGTGTGGATAGAGTACAAATTGAGATGCAGGCAGTGTTGAGACCTTTTTACATTGTGTTAGAAATACATGAACAGGGGCATCTTAAAATGTTCACAACAACAGATGCACAACAACTCTCTGTGTTGATTCTGTTTTGATGTTTAAAAAACAGCTGTTGTAGAAACAGAGCTCCTCTGGGCTGCTTCTTTGAGCTCAGGTCTTTTGGACAAAAAAAGAACAACACAAGCATTTAATGGTGAGATTTTTGTGTCTTGTCAGACTTTACAAGCTTCTACAAAGAGTTTTCTGACCCTCATTTCTCTTGTCTCTTATTCCTCCATTATTTTTGACGAAGATACCCTAACCGCCTAAGCAAATTACCAGAGACAAACGATGAGTCTGGTTCCAAAAACCAGAACGACCCTTTATATCCAACAGAACCAGAATGGATGAGTCTGGGTGAGAGAACAAAGATGGAGTGATGAGGCAGAGGAGAGAAAAGAGGGCGAGTATTAAATGGGCATAAAATGATTATTGCCATCCTAATAATCTTCCCAAATGACTGACAGGAGAATGTGAGCCCAGCTGGCGATTCTCAAATTTGTTTTCGACACAATTAGCCATGCCACTTAAACCAGGACAAGACACTCAATCAGAGCAAAGGATGAACAGGGAGACCTCCGTCCTCTGTGCTTTTTTTTAAAGCAATATGCTTAGCTGTGATTTCTGCTAAGTAACTTAAGGTGAATATTTCATGAGGAAGTGCTAGGAAGACTGATAATCAAATTTGCTTAGTGGAGATATGGGCTGTTTAATCATATAAATCTTGTTAATGTGAAAAGAATCCACCAATAAGATAGACAAGGCTTGGAAACACTGGAGACTGAAAGATGGAAGAGGCGACGTAATTTAATTTCCATTGCTGGAGTGAAAAGCCGTCATCTGTACACATCTGGAATGAAGGGCCTCTGTCAAATGGAAAGATGAGCGTTTACTCAGACGGCAGGATGCTGGGGGAGCGGAGCCAGTGCTGCTGCTAACTAAGAGGCTAAAGAACATTCCTCTGAACACAGGAGCAGGAAAAAAGTTTATCCATCCCAACGGTGAGAATGAGACTGTTGACAGTAGAGTGTATAGAAGAGAACAGGAAGATTTTTGTCATTATTTTGGATGGTCTGAATAGGCCAGAAACATCATCCATCCATCCCTCATTCTAGCTATGATTTTGTCATTCTGTCTGTGTTCTGTCTATCTGTCCTTCTGTTATTCTATATTTCTGTGGTTCTATCATTGTATCTGTCTATATCCATCCATCCTTCCATCATTCTGTATATTGTTCTGTTGTTCTATCACTCATTCTATCTATCTGTCCTTCTGTTGTTCTGTCTGTCTGTCTGTCTGTCTGTCTGTCTGTCTATCTATCTATCTATCTATCTATCTGTCTGTCTGTCTGTCTGTTGCTCTATCTATTTATCTATCTATCTATCTATCTATCTGGCTGTCTGTCTGTCTGTCTGTCTGTGTCTGTCCTTCTGTTGCTCTATCTATCTATCTATCTATCTATCTGTCTGTCTGTCTGTTGCTCTATCTATCTATCTATCTATCTATCTGTCTGTCTGTCTGTTGCTCTATCTATCTATCTATCTATCTATCTGTCTGTCTGTCTGTTGCTCTATCTATCTATCTATCTATCTATCTGTCTGTCTGTCTGTTGCTCTATCTATCTATCTATCTATCTATCTGTCTGTCTGTCTGTTGCTCTATCTATCTATCTATCTATCTATCTGTCTGTCTGTCTGTTGCTCTATCTATCTATCTATCTATCTATCTGTCTGTCTGTCTGTTGCTCTATCTATCTATCTATCTATCTATCTGTCTGTCTGTCTGTTGCTCTATCTATCTATCTATCTATCTATCTGTCTGTCTGTCTGTTGCTCTATCTATCTATCTATCTATCTATCTGTCTGTCTGTCTGTTGCTCTATCTATCTATCTATCTATCTATCTGTCTGTCTGTCTGTTGCTCTATCTATCTATCTATCTATCTATCTGTCTGTCTGTCTGTTGCTCTATCTATCTATCTATCTATCTATCTGTCTGTCTGTCTGTTGCTCTATCTATCTATCTATCTATCTATCTGTCTGTCTGTCTGTTGCTCTATCTATCTATCTATCTATCTATCTGTCTGTCTGTCTGTTGCTCTATCTATCTATCTATCTATCTATCTGTCTGTCTGTCTGTTGCTCTATCTATCTATCTATCTATCTATCTGTCTGTCTGTCTGTTGCTCTATCTATCTATCTATCTATCTATCTGTCTGTCTGTCTGTTGCTCTATCTATCTATCTATCTATCTATCTGTCTGTCTGTCTGTTGCTCTATCTATCTATCTATCTATCTATCTGTCTGTCTGTCTGTTGCTCTATCTATCTATCTATCTATCTATCTGTCTGTCTGTCTGTTGCTCTATCTATCTATCTATCTATCTATCTGTCTGTCTGTCTGTTGCTCTATCTATCTATCTATCTATCTATCTGTCTGTCTGTCTGTTGCTCTATCTATCTATCTATCTATCTATCTGTCTGTCTGTCTGTTGCTCTATCTATCTATCTATCTATCTATCTGTCTGTCTGTCTGTTGCTCTATCTATCTATCTATCTATCTATCTGTCTGTCTGTCTGTTGCTCTATCTATCTATCTATCTATCTATCTGTCTGTCTGTCTGTTGCTCTATCTATCTATCTATCTATCTATCTGTCTGTCTGTCTGTTGCTCTATCTATCTATCTATCTATCTATCTGTCTGTCTGTCTGTTGCTCTATCTATCTATCTATCTATCTATCTGTCTGTCTGTCTGTTGCTCTATCTATCTATCTATCTATCTATCTGTCTGTCTGTCTGTTGCTCTATCTATCTATCTATCTATCTATCTGTCTGTCTGTCTGTCTGTCTATCTGTCTATTTATCGTTCTATCTATTGTTCTATCTATCTATCATTTTTTCGTTCTATCATTTTTTCTTTGGTTCTGTCTATCTGTCCTTCTGTTGCTCTGTCATTCTATCCGTTGTCCTGTCTTTCTCTCCTTCTGCCATTCTATATTTTGTTCTGTTCTATCTATCATTCTATCTAGCTAGATTAAAAAAAAAGTCTTCCAATATCAAGAAGCTCGTCATTCTGGTCTTGACTACAGAATAAATCCTGAACAAATATCTGCACACACACACACTGTTGGAGAGTGAATGGCAGTGTTTCTGCTGTGGTATGTAAGTGACAGCATTGATTAAGTGGCGTGTTGACTCTGTAAGGATCTCCCCCTGCAGAGAGTCACCCACTCACTTAATGACACACAAGCTAAACAAACACACGAGGGGGAAAGTCACAACCACAATGTTAAAGTGTTATGGGTGGTTGCCAGGGTGTTGCTATGCATGGTTGCTATGGTGTTCAGGGTGGGTTTTAGGTTTTGACTGTGTTGCTTTGCAGTTGCCAGAGTGTTGTGTGCGTTGCTATGAGGTTGCTGGGGTGTTCAGGGTGTTTTTTTAGCATTTTGTTTTGCAGTTGTGAGTGTTACCAGGCTGTTCCTATGTGGTTGTTTGTGCTGAATGAGTTATGCACACAGTTTAATAATTGAGAAGTTATATCAGAAATGCTTTAAAGAAGATGTATTAGTTCATGCACAGGCATATAAATGAATATGCCCAGTACCTCATGATGGCGTGTGTAGTCTGTGGTTCTGCCACTTTGAATACAGAGAAAGAGAGAGGAATAGCTGTATGTAATGTCATACAGTGTGAGTGTGTGTGTGTCGTGTTTCTAAAAATAAGATTCAGCACTTGCTGAAAAGCTGAAATGAGCTCTTGCTGTCACATAGCAACAGTCAGACTCACCGTGGAGCACTTGACTTTCCCTCCTCCCTGCTCTTCTTCTGCATTAACCATGCGCCCTGTGAGTGATGGACAGCTGTTAGCACCAATCAGATGTATCATCTCTCTTCCACTGGGCGGCACCTCTGACATCAGAAGGGCTCCAGTGGCCGGTCAAGCATGGTCACCTGTTTGACCCACTCCTATAAACCTGATATTTGCCTTGTGGTCCTGATACTCTTCCTTTTCTAATCCACATCTCTAATGGAACAATCATGCCCATTATTATGTGTTTGACTTTTGCGTTCAAAGAAGTGTGATGCTTACTTTGAAACCTATATTTTAGGTTGGTTTCTTAGTTATGTTAATAACACAAGTGTGGTTTTCACAATGAAAATAGGCAAAAAAGCTGATAAACAAACTCTAAAGTCTGGTAGACCAGCTTTTTCAATAAAAAAAGAATGTGACTGACATGGCTGCATTTATTGTACAGCAACAAGCAAGTGTGTGTGTGTGTGTGTACAGTCAAATTGTGAAATATTATTGCAATTTAAAATATCAGTTTTCGATTTGAATGTATTTTAATATAATTTATTCCTGTCATGCAAAGAATGACATCAGCCATTACTGTAGTCTTCAGTGTCACATTATCCTTCAGAAATCATTCTTATTTGCTGATTTATTATCAATGCTGGAGACAGTTGTGCTGCTTTGTATTTTTTGTTATTTTTTACAGTCTTATATTATTATTACTTTAGATTACAGTCATTTCCTTCAACTACATATTTAATGCAATTTGTAATTCAGAAACACTTGTATCATATTAACGCAGTGCATTGGGCTGTATTTTTATGAACCCCTCTTTAACTACTGTATATTATATCCATTCATCCATCCATTATTATATAATAACTATTATATAGTAATACATAGTATTTTATTTCTATATTTCTATAGTATTTATTTTTTTTGGAATTTTTACCTCATTTTCAGTTGTTTTTGTATATTTCATAAAAAATATTGAAAACGTTTTTGAAATCCCTGTGGAGAAAATGAATTGGGGAAAGTGTTGGCGCTAAGGCTGATGAAAATCTGGGCGTTCACTGTTGTGCCCTGCGTTTATGAGGCAGCCAGTGGGCGGTCCGTGGGTGTGCCGTCTGATGCTCAGACAAGGTATCATCAATCTCTCTCCACCTCACTAATAGCTTTAAACAGTACAATCATGGCCTTAAGTATGTGGAAGGCTCCAGCGATGATACTATTGATCTGTGCAAACGGTACTTTAAAAGCTTTACAGTTATTACAGATCCAAACAAATGGACGTTAAACCTCCTCCAGGTGGGCATTTTACTGTTTACAGTGCTCTGACTCCGAGGCCGACAGCTGTGCTTGTGTTTACAGTGAGAAGGGGTTCGCATTTAGGACATGGATCTCTCGAGAGCGCTGTTGGGACGTGTCAGTGTCCACTAATCACACAGATCAGAGGTCAAACAAGCAAATCTTCCCTGGCATTTGAACTCGGCAGAGAAATAAACCAATTCAATCTATGTTTGCCGCACACTAGAGCTTTTAAGACGTATGTATGTAAATTAGCTCTGTTGTGATTGGCCAGAATCTGCATAGTAGCATTCAGGTTGCTGACTTTTGAATAGATGAATGTATGAATGTGGGCGGGTCATATGTTAATGAGCTAATGGTTTTTAAATTAGCCATTTTTACAGTTTAGTTGCAGTGAATGATCTTTTGATATTTTGAATTTTAGAATAATTCTACATTGTATTCGGAATAATATCTGAATAAATTGAATGAATGAACATGATGTAATCAGAATAAGTTCAGAGCGTTCTTCTCCATGATTTGAGGGCCTGTTGAGGACACACACATTAGGACATACACACTTACAAAGCACATTAAGGCTTAAACAAATAAGAACGATACCAGAGGCCTGTAACCGCACACACAACTGTGTTAAGTTTAGACATGTCAGGTAATTTGTCTTTTAAGGATGAAAAAGCAGCCTTAAGGGACACTGTTGTTTCCTCCTAGGAGATCAATGGAGAGGCTGTTTCATTTAGAATGCGAGAGAAAAAAACAAAGCGTTTTAATACGAGGTTTAGAGAGTGAGAGAAAGATGCAGAGAATGAGAGAAACACACCTATATGCCACCTTGTGAAAGTCGAGCAGACTAAGATTGATTCAAATGATGCATTTGAAATGATTCATAATCTGAGCGGATTTTTTCACTTGTGTTATGATTCAGTATTATGACATCATCAGCCCTGTGCGCAGCATATTTATGAAACGTGCGTCATACATTATTTAAACAGCTCTGTACGCATTATGAAAACTCGTGTATAAAACATAAATCACCTGAACAATAGCTGTGCATGCGATTTATTCATTTTGCAAAGTGAATTAAATCACGACTTTATATGATTAATTCACCTGTTGGCAATGATTTCTGATAGATATTTAATAACTGTATTTCATCGTGTAGCATCCATTGTTTCAGCTCTTTATTGCCTAGTGTGCTGCCTACCTAGACAGTACTTTAAGGACATTCAAAGGCAGCATCCCAGAGTGCATTGCAACAACCTCAGTGAAAAAAAAATATTTTCTCTGACGTGTTTAGCCTCAATATAGAAGTGTGAATCATATATGCCATATGCATAATGACTGCAAGGCTGACTTTGAATGGATGCTGGTTTTCTGTGCATTAAAATGCTGCGACAAAGCTGTAAGAATTATGACCCAAATTACTTTACACAAAGTTTCTCTGACACGTGACGACTCTTTTAAACACTAGCGCTGTCTCTTTGTCTGCAGACAGCGGTGTGAGAGTCTTTCCAGGGTTAGGACACCTCATCACCATGTGCTTAACACATCCAGCCCTCTACCGCTGCTGTATCAGAGGTTCATCTGTAAATCACACTCCGAGGCGACAGAACGGCTACAGAAATAGTCCTTCAGCTACTTTGCTCTCGCTCTGTTCTGATGGACACTTCCTGGGTAACAGTGCAGGAAAACAAGCAGATAAATCAGTCTGGGCTCCGCCCACAGCACCCATCCGTCAAAGTGACGGGCGGCTCCAGACGCCCCCCCCCTCCTCTTTGATTTATGCATCTCAGCAGGGCACGCGCTCCAGCACGGAGACATCATAGTCACATCTTCAACGCCTTAGCATGGCAAGCTAATGATCAACCCACGCGCACAAGAGCTGCAAATAGCCAGCGCTGGTGGATGAATATGTTTTCTTATAGCGTTTTTCCAGTGACACTTTCCAGGCATAATTAGAGTCGGTGGAAACTAACTTTGAGAATCAGGGAGAGTCTCATTAGCATGGCTGTCGAGTCAGCAGAAGAGGGAATTCTGGGACAGGGGTGGCGTTAAGGCCACCAGCTGGAAGTTGTAGAGCCGGAGTGAAAGTTGCGGTTGTGGATCGGGCTGTGAGGGCCGCGCACACATGACTTTCCCCAGTGAGTGCGCTAGAGCCAGGCCGCTCTGCCATCTGTCAGCCTGGGCATCTGACGCTGGAAGAGCAGCCTCTTGAAAAGCTCTTACCAACCTCCCACTGCTTTTCACAGCCGCGCTTTCATTCTCTGTGTGGTTGCACTTATTAGAGGCATCTTCAAATCACTCTCTGTCCCGCTTTCTCATGAAAAAGCATGATGAACTATTGCTGCAGAAGCATTCAGCTTATAATGCTAGCATCGCTATTACCGTCAATAGTACATATTGATTTGAAATGTTTTAATATTGCTTTTTTTATAACTGACACTGTTTTTTGTTATTTATATTTATCACTGCTTGATAATCTTCTTCTTCTTCTTCGTCTTCTTCTTCTTATTGTTATTCTTATTCTTATTAATAATAGTAGTAATAAAAAACTATAACAATAACAATATATCTAATAAAACTATTATTATTATTATTATTATTATATTTTATAAGATTAATAATACACTGCTTTTCACAGCCGCGCTTTCATTCTCTGTGTGGTTGCACTTATTAGAGGCATCTTCAAATCACTCTCTGTCCCGCTTTCTCATGAAAAAGCATGATGAACTATTGCTGCAGAAGCATTCAGCTTATAATGCTAGCATCGCTATTACCGTCAATAGTACATATTGATTTGAAATGTTTTAATATTGCTTTTTTTATAACTGACACTGTTTTTTGTTATTTATATTTATCACTGCTTGATAATCTTCTTCTTCTTCTTCGTCTTCTTCTTCTTATTGTTATTCTTATTCTTATTAATAATAGTAGTAATAAAAAACTATAACAATAACAATATATCTAATAAAACTATTATTATTATTATTATTATATTTTATAAGATTAATAATAATAATAGTTTATATATAGATTTTCTATCAAATATCAGAATGAAAGAGCTTATTTAATTGCTACATTTTTTAAAAATTGATGTAAGAATATTGTTTTATATAATTATTGTACATATATCTCTTCTATAAAACAATATTCTTACATCAATTTTTAAAAAATGAT
>NW_015559670.1:198378-198762 GCF_001515605.1 Sinocyclocheilus anshuiensis | reverse complement strand
AAAAGATATGTAAAGACAGAAATACATTTTATAATAATAATAATAATAATTTATATATTATTTCTTTATACAACAACAACAATAATAATAATACTATTATATAATTTCTTTATATAATAATAATAATAATAGTAATACTACTACTGCTGCTACTACTACTACTACTACTACTACTAATAATAATAATAATAATTATTATTATTATTATTAGTAGTAGTAGTAGTAGTAGTAGTAGCAGCAGTAGTAGTATTACTATTATTATTATTATTATATAAAGAAATTATATAATAGTATTATTATTATTGTTGTTGTTGTATAAAGAAATAATATATAAATTATTATTATTATTATTATAAAATGTATTTCTGTCTTTACATATCTTTT
>NW_015559670.1:192743-198252 GCF_001515605.1 Sinocyclocheilus anshuiensis | reverse complement strand
GTTTTTTTTTTTTTTTTGTAAAATTAAGCTAAAAGATGCATTTCTTGTAGTAGGGCGTGATTAATTTAGTAACTGTTACTAAATTAACTTGCTAAATCGACAGCCCTAGTCAAACCATAAAAATATCGGCTATCAGTATAGACTGAAATGCTCATTGCATATCTGCTTTTCAGTTCTCTAGACTTCGCGGAGCTCGACTCAGCTACTGTGAGTAAATGATATTTAGTTAATCAGAGATTGAATGAGAGTAATTGGCCTCATTAGATAATACCTGTTACCTCAACGGGAGTCACTCTACTCCAGCGGAGACACACACACACACACACACACACGCTCAGGCAGTTCTTATTTGATGTAGGAACAGGTTGAGCTGTATTTTCAGAACGCTTCCACCAGCTATAGTTAGATTTGATAATTTGATTTGCTTGTTTATGAATCAGTTATCGAAGACTCTGCTGCAGGCGTGCAAGTCAGCTGGAAAAGGGCAGCGATCAGCTGTTACCGAACTGACAGACCATGTGATCGTACGAGACGGTCGTTGATCACTCTGAGCAGCTGAAATATTGTCCCGCATTGATTACGTAGCGTAATTAAATCCACCTGTCTGCACCCAGGGGTCTATTATCTGCTCTGTTCTCGCTCGCTCTCGTTGTTAATGGTTGGACGGCTGGATCGATCAGCGGTTCTGATATCAGCGGCTGGTGGGAGGCACGTAAGATCAGCTGTTCGGTTAGATATTCCAGGAGCTGTGGTTCACCCCTCCGTTCATCAAAACTACCTATCAACAGGTCCTCAAAGACATCAAGGTCTCGATGTGAAAATATGTCTAGCTGTCTGCTGCCGACATAACGCTTTCCTTCTAAAAGTGCTTTCACACTCACACTTTTTCCACTGCGGATCACTGTCAGTGTGAACACATCTGAAAGCAGCATCTGAATTGAAAATGAGACCTTGAAAATGACTCATTTGTTCTACATAGGAACCAGGGTTATTATAGGTAACTAAAATTAAAACTAAAACCATGAAAAAAACCTGTTACTGGAAATAAAATAATTTTTAAATGAAATATATAAATAACTGTTTTTCTTTAACTTGTGATTTACCCAAATATCGAAAACTAAAACCAGAAATAAAAATAATTAGAAGCTAGACACATTTAACAAAAATAAATAAATAAATAAAAACGACAAAAAACACAATGAAAGTTACTTATAGCTTTAACTAAAATTAAAATGAAATAAATGAAAAAATTAAAACTAATTCTAAATAATTAAAAAAACCTAATATCTCAATAATACGAAAATAACACTAATAGGAAGCAACTCAGTGTGCCGAAAAAATGTTAATATTAATTGTAATGTATATTTTACTATATTTTATTGCAATTATGTAATTATTTATCACTTTATGGCGTAATGGCTTTATGGCCACTTCATTGATTAATCTGAACAACAACTGCCAACATAGACCATCTGATCAAAATTTATATTTTTATTAAAAAAAAAAATGTATTATGCAAAAGTGAGAGCTTTTCAGTTTTTACTTAGTTTTTGCACCTTAAATGCTCTTATTTCACTTGCAAAACATGTATTTCTCATGCATTTCAGACAGTGTCTCTCTGTTTGCATGTTCAAAATTAGAATGCATGCTTTAAGTTGCATTGCAATTACATTGCATTGAAAGTTACTGCATGCTGATTTGGTGCAGTTAGGCAATGCAATGAATTAGAAAACATGCTGTTGTGTCCCATATGCATCAGGCGGTCTGTGAATGCTATCGGAGAGACTATCAAAGACCCCAAGTCCCCAAGCAATGTTTTGCTGCTTCATCTCAGGAGATCTTGTTCCTGTTTTCACAGGAAGTGCTTTCATCCTGCAAGCCCGTCAGACCACAGAATCTCATTTTTTCCTCAATAAATCATGTAGTTTTCAATCCGAAGGGCTTTTTGATTATTGCCGTCATGTTGTGAGTTAATGGCTCTGGGCTTTATTGACTGTAAATGACAGACTAATGCACTTCTATTAATAGATGTCAGATGTATTTGTAGTTTGGATTCTATCCGTTCCATCTCCAGTCGCTGCGTTATACACAGTTAGGAGCGGCTGGTCTGTGTGTGTGCAGGTTTTTAATTGAATCCAGCAGGTGAGATAATCACTGTGTGCAGCTCGATCGATCAAATCAACACATCTGCACACACACCCGAGGGCATCTTTGGTTCACTAAATAACGGCTTCCTCGCACACAAAGGTTAACCTCTTAGTCACACACTCCCACAGGAGAACCTGAGTGACAAGTACACGTTTACTCTCACAATCTGAGCACATGCTGTACGATAAACAAATAAACACTAATTTTTGCCTCAGAGAACAAGAAGCATACACTACATCATTATGGGATAGCAAAGCTTTGAGGATTTTTAAGGTTTTTTTAAATGGCTGTCTGGAATGCTGGATTCTGATTGGTCAGTCGTGGCATCTGATTAAAGGAAGAGTTAATCCGGAAATTTTAATTTGCTGAAAATGTACTCACCCTCAGGCCATACAAGATGTAGAGGAGTTTGTTTCTTCAACAGAATTGGAAGGACATAGCATTACATCACTCGCTCACCAATGGATCCTCTGCAGTGAATGGGTGCCGTCAGAATGAGAGTCCAAACAGCTGATAAAAACATCACAATAATTCACAAGTAATCCACACCACTCCAATCTATCTTGTGAAGCAAAAACTGCATGTTTGCAATAAAAAAATCCATAATTTAAGACATTTTTAACTTCAAACCATTGTTTCTGCCTCTAATATGAGTCCTCTATCCATATCCATTGCTTTCTCCAGAGAAAAAGGCTTCGTATCTGAATCAGGAGAGAAATATGCACAGGATTAAGCATTGTTTAAAAGACAAAACAGTCCAAAAGAGTTAAGAACAAATATGCCGGTAGATTTAGATGTGAGAGGACAACAGGAGATGGATTTCTTCACTGGAGGAAGTGATATTATGGATTATGGACTCTCGCATTTTAGCCGGAAGCTATGGTTTAAACTTAAGATGTCTTAAAGATGGATTTGTATCTTACAAAAGTGTAGGTTTTTTACTTCATAAGACATGAATTGATGGACTGGAGTGATATGGATTACTTGTGGATTATTGTGATGTTTTTATCAGCTGTTTGGACTCTCATTCTGACGGCACCCATTCACTGCAGAGGATCCACTGATGAGCAAGTGATGAATGGATCCAGAAAACAAACTCATCTACAAGGCCTCAGGGTGAGTAAATACTCAAAGTCATAGGTTTGATTCTAACATTTGGTGTGCCTTTTAGTTCATGGTCTCATTCTAGGCAGTCACAGCAACAAATTTATCCAGCCTTAGTTGTGTAGCGATAAATACATAACGATACTAAGCATTAGAGTGACATTAGCAGATGTTTCAAACAGCAAATACACGTCAACGTACTGTATGTGCCTGTCAAACACACAATCGCAAACAAAACCCAGCGAGAAATTGTGCTTTGTGATGCTGATGACTATTGAATGTCAGACCATTTTATGAAGCGTAATCTTTTGTGCGTATTGATCTGTGCCTGCAGGTGATGTTCCGCCGCGTGTTATTGCTGTTCTCCATGAGCATGTCAACCACTGCATTTAGTTCTTAAATATTTGATGCCAAAACAAATGTACTGAGCTTCTCAGCAAATGATCAGAATCATTTCTCTCTTTGAAATATTAATGCTGATGTCTAGCTACACATTTCATTGGAATCATCCATAAGGTTTATGCATGGTCTTTGTACTGGCAATCTGTTATATATAGAACCGGCTGTTCTTTGAGAATGTTTTGTAGACTGTCAAGTAAGAACCATCAATTTTAAATAGAGTACGCAGAGTTTAGTAGCTTGTTGTGATCCTAAATGGTCAAGTATGAAGGGTTTAAATGCTAATATTTAATAATATGAATAACCAGGGCCTAAAATTAACACTCGCCAAGCGCCAAATGCGAGTAACAATCAGCGTTGGCGAGTCCATGTAATGGTGTCAGTCGCCAGTTGGCGGGTACAAACTTTTACGAATTATAACAATGCAATGAAGTGAAAAAAACAGCCAGTTTTTAAAGAGATTCGCTGTTTCTTTTCCGAAGACAAGATCATCGTGATTAGCTGTTCTGTTATAAGCGACACGAGCTAATCAAATAATAGGATACAAACGCACTGATAAGGTCAGAGCAGTGTGATGACCAGCTTGTCCCTAGACACGGTTATAATAACTTACCTGAGAAGATTTTTCTGCTTCATTTCGGAAGATTAACTTTTCCCTTCTTTATTCTTCATAACCCGAGAATGCGGCGACACATACCTGGGCTTACGCCGCCTAAACCGTGCAGTGAAGTATAGTTTGAAAGGCTGCGCGTTCGGCTGTACACATACGCTGAGCCGCTTCAGACAGCTCACCAGTAGCGCTTCAACGCACGAAAACAAACACACAATTATGTCAAAATGCGCGGTTTTGACGAGTTACCTTGTAAACGTAGTCTTAAATGAGTTATAAAGTCTTAAATGATCGTAAAGAGTTTGGAGAAAATCAAATATGTGTCAGATCCGCGTCAAATGCATCAGGTTTTAAAGAGACAGCGCTGCTTTTAAAGTGAAACCTGCTGAAGTCTGTCATTGATGTAAATCGAAGAACAAAAGAAAAAGAGAAATCCTTGGACTGTTCTAGTCGCTGATTAACTTTTGTAGCTTGAATAAAGATTAATATGTATAGTTTATGCATATATAATATAGTTTATGTGAAGATTGTTTTAAAATCACTTAAATTAAAAGTTGTTATATATTTCAGAGCCTATTAAATGTTAAAAATAATGGCTTTCAATTATACTGTAATGTTGAATGTCTATAATTAATAGGTCAAATTGAGGGAAAATGCACCAGCAGGACAAATTAAAAACATTGTAAATATGTTTAGTCATTGTAGTAGTAATAACAGCCTGTTTTTGCAAAAAAGAGTTTCATGGCCGGTAAAAAAAAAATTTTGGCCGGTAAATTTTATCATGTCACCGGCCATTGGCAGATGTGGCAAAAAGTTAGTTTTAGGCCCTGTGAATAACTATTTAGCTAGCTGGTTAGTTAGTTGTTGTGGGTTTTTTAAAAAGCAGATTCTGGGGTAAACTTTCATTTGTATGGCAGGCAGCATTTGTTGAAATGAAAATAATTAATGGATTTAAATGAATTATACTTTTTAATGTCAAAAATTCTATTAAGACAAAAACATTAAGCATTTTGAATGCAACTCAATGAAAGATTCAGCTTTCTGAGTCCTGAGTACCTCTTGATTCATAAGTCTAGACAGCTACATCTATTAAATGTTATGCTCTTGTTCTTTTCTTTTTTTCTTTCTTTTTTCTTGCAGTTTGTTTTGATTATAGTACTGATTTATTTTAAATACTTTTTATATTTTATTTTTATATATTTTTCGTTTTATTTCTATATTAATATATATATATATATATATATATAT
>NW_015559670.1:190095-192700 GCF_001515605.1 Sinocyclocheilus anshuiensis | reverse complement strand
AGAAATCAAGAATCAAAGTAGAAATAAAACTGAAATGAAGTAGAAATAAAATATAAAAAGTCTTTAAAAGTAAAGACTTTTGATGTTTTATTTCTACTTTGATTCTTGATTATAAAATGTAATCGAGAGTATTGGAAAGACCCTTAATAATAATAATAATAATATAATAATAACAATGTACATTTATTTGCAATATTTGTAAGAATTGCTGTACATTGTTATTATTATTATTATTATTTAATTTTTTGGCCAATATTAGTGATATTCTTGTTGGCTAATACCTTGCTTGGGCTAATATTTCTATTGTTGTTGTTATTGTTATTATTATTATTTGATATAATTTATGTTATATACATTACAATCACACTTACCTATCTGGAATTTCAAATAAGTCACTTTTGTGGTACCATTTCAGTAGAAATGTTGACTACAAGGGCCAGTGAGTGGCTTGTGTTGGCAGTAGAGAGCGAGGAGGCTCACTAGGCTCAGTAACAGAGCGACTGTGTTAAGCAGAAGGCCTGTATCTCTCTGCTATCATAGCTTTTGGCTGTGTTTCTCCTTCAGGGTCAAAGTTCCTCTCGCCTCACTGAGTAATACTGAAATCGGCTCCATATGATTTGTTCCCTCAGGACCGTTCACTCTGTCATGCGGTGTGAAATGGCTCTTGTTCAAGCTGTAAAAGGTCCGCTGATGGCTCCACAGACGTCCAGACTATGATTGGCCAATCACTGATCCCCTTGCGTGTGACTGGCCGGTCGCTGGTGGCATGGCAGAATGTAACGTGTCTTTTTGAACATGGCCATCTGCTCTGTGCACGCAATGCATGTGAGACGACACACACACACACACACCGGTGCGGTCACATGAACAAACTTTCACAGCGGAAAGACAAAGATATTGTGGTATGATTGAAGAGAGAGACTGATAGGTGTTTGTCTGTCTCGGCAGGGTTCTGAGGCTCGACTGGTGATTGGGGAGTAAATGTTCAGCTGAAAGAGAACTGAACAGGAAGCTTTTAGGTTTAGAGATTGAACCGAGAGGAAAGTGACTGATTTAAGGTTGTTCAGAGTGAGAGAACTGTGTCTCCATCCTGGTCTCAGGTGTCTTTTCGGGCTGTTCATGACCATCTGTCTGTATGGCAGTGTAAAGCCAACATTAAAATCAAAATCAACTCTCTTTACTATCTGCTGATGTCATCTGGCCCTCTTGTTTTTCAGGTAGAGACACTTTTGACCATCCAGTCAGTTCCAAGTGGATAAAAAATTAAGTCCTGCCCTACAGTTACCCACTTCAAATTGCAGAAGTGGTTTGGACAGCATTTCACATTGACTTTGAGGCTGTTGCCATATCGTACAAATATAGTTAATACTAGTCTTTATTTAGGAGCCGATCCACTTCAGTAAACTATTTTTTTAATTATATTTTTATTTCTTTTTTTATATTTTCTTTGCTGATTATGATCTGTGGAATTGGATTACATGTGATCAACTGTATTGTTACAATCAGTCTGTCATTCATCAAATATCCATATGCAGATATTATTAGCATCATGTTCAGTCCATGCTAACTCAATGCAAATGTGTCTTGTTTTTGTTTGTGCTTTTTCCGCCTCGTCTTGCCTAATGAAGCTCTCAGAAATCTGCTTCAGAGACGTGTACAGGTGTGCGCATAATGAACGCAACACTTCCAAGTATAAAACCATACCAAATTAAATCTAACATGATGAATAAATTACGACCGTGCGATTATAATGAAAGATGAATCTTATTTAGCTGTGATTGCATATGCGCTGCTCTCGGATAACA
This sequence comes from Sinocyclocheilus anshuiensis, assembly GCF_001515605.1. NCBI lineage: Eukaryota > Metazoa > Chordata > Actinopteri > Cypriniformes > Cyprinidae > Sinocyclocheilus > Sinocyclocheilus anshuiensis. The sequence continues at coordinate 190,895 of NW_015559670.1, read as the reverse complement.
AGTCGACTGCTCTTTCTCACTGTATGAACCCAGGGGTCTGAGAGGGCTTATATACCATATTTTTTCATATGGATTATATAACTGTGCATCCTTTCCATCCTATATAGTATGTGAAATTAGCATTGGTGTGATTACAAAGCACTGATTTTCAAAGTGTGCATCCTTGCCTGCATTTTTGTCTAATATTGCCCCCGTCTTGCATTACACAATTTTGTGATTTTTAAATGAAAGAACCTAAAAGTGAAGTAATAATCATTTTAGGTAATGTCTTAAGTGAAGTATCCCCATACTGGTGTGATCTTATAGCAAAGTGTGTATTTTAAGTGTGCTGTGGTTGTATGTGAATTGAGATTCAGCCTGTGGTTGTCTGGGTTCATCATCCGCTGTGCTAACTGGCTAAAGGTTAGAACTAAAAGCTCTTAATGCGGACTGATCTGTCCTTAGTGAGGAATCATTATCTCTGTCGGCTCTGGCTGCTGGGTCCTCTGTTTGCTTGCTGTGATTAATGCATCTGTTTTGGGTCTGAAGCCTCATATAGAGACCAGACTGATGAATATCACCGTTATCAAACGTGCATGTGTGCTTTTCAGCCTACAAATGTATTTATGTGCAGTGGCAGACCTCATCCACATCATTTGAAGATGGTTAATCGATGCATAACACATCAATGAACCCTTTTGTAATCAACATCTAGATTTTAGATTCAAATTTATACGAATGTTTAGGGGAAAGTGTATATTTTTTAGTCCAGCATCAATATATTATATACTTTATATACTTTAATTATATTAAAAAAAAAA
>NW_015559670.1:166374-189896 GCF_001515605.1 Sinocyclocheilus anshuiensis | reverse complement strand
TATATATATATATATATATATATATATATATAACTTGGTTAGCCATTTTAACTTGGTTATAGCCAGTCAGGCTTTATCTTTTTTAGCATGCTTCTTCATTCTTAAAAATGTTTCTAGAAATAATTACTTGTTTGTGGTTATTACTAGAGTTGGTTATTCTTTGAGTATTTTGAGGGCCACAGAAGTGGTCGATCTATCTAGAATGGTAGGGCTGCACGATTATGACAAAAATCATAATTGTTGATGATTCCCTTGACTGAAAAACTTTTAGTGCTTTTCTATAGTATTAAGCCTCAAATGTCAACTATACATCGGATTGGTTTCTTCTTTAAATTATAAAAAAGTAAAAATATGAATGGTATTATAATGTTATACTAAAACTAAAATTTAAATAATGGTAAAAACCTTTAAGATAACATGTAGAAAGAAAAAAACGCATTTTAAGCACGCAGAATACCTTAAGTGGACTTTGAACGATTAATTGCTGCTTTGAACGATTACGTAATTGTGGCATCCATAATTGTAATCGCGATTAGAAATTCGATTAATTGTGCAGCCCTATAGAGTGGTACACTGATGGTCGAGTGGTACACAAATGAAGACTTTGTCAAGAATACAAGGGGTTATTTGACATGTGCGCTAGTAAAGTTAGACACTTGTGTAGGTCTCTTGGAATAGTCTTTATGCTAGTAGTAGTAGCTATGCAATCAACCTGCACAGCCAGTAAAAAAAAAACGTCTGTGACAATTTTCCATCAAGTTTTCCATCCTGAGTTGTCTTCATTGTGAAATCATGTCTTTTGTGTTGGCGGTTTCTTGCTGTGACTTCTAGACATTTCCATTTTCTATTGTTTGGTCAGACGTCTGGTTTCATTGAATCCGATTCTTTCACAAAGACGACGATGGAATGCAAGCTTTAGGTGGGTTTACATTCAGATGAAGTTATGAAATAGAAAACAAACACGTCATTTGAATTCCAAATATTTAGGGACTTTTCTTTTGTGGAGTTTTTCTCAAGTACTCAAACGATGAGATGCGCATGTTTAATGCAGAATATTAGTATTCGTTTTTCTGCCTCTCGCTGTGGGGACGATATCGTGACATCTTAAAAAAATCGGTGGAACATTTGTTGCCGTGGCGACTGGTTCGTTTAGCCATTGGCCGGCGTGTGTCTGAGTGAGAGATAACATTGAGGCGCGGAGTGTGCATGAAGCAGTTGACATCTGTCTGCCTGATAGCACTCGACATCCTGACATCAAACAGCTTGGTCTCGAGTGTGTGTGTCTGTTTGTGTGTTGCTTTGTGATAAATAAAGAGGACACGACTTTTGCTTCAGGCGTGAGTTGTAAAGAAAACAATAGAGTGCAGGCCGAACACTGTTCAATCATATTGCTTTGCATTTGTTTGTTTTTATGCATACGTGCATGTGCAATAGTGCCTTGCTTACTTTAAATGCTCAGCTAGTGCAGTGTGATGTTGTAAAATGAATATGCATTGCTTATGACTAAAATGACTAAATGAGTAAAGATGGCGCCGCAAATGGCAGCCAGGATGCTGAGCGCTCCGCGATTCTTCTATTGTTTTTGTTTGTTTGTTCTGTGTTTTGTCATTCTTCTTCTATAAGTTTTACCAGAGACAAACTCCTTAACATTAAGCAACACATCCCAGACAATATTTTTCCATTTTTTGATTATTCGGACGTTTTGTTGGACATTCTAGTTGGAGGCACAGCTGTGTTGTTCAAACGCGCATGCAGACGCAGAACAGGGAAACGTGCCGGTGCCCTGGTTAAGCTCCGCGCGCGGCTTTCGGACTGCGCTCACTACAGTCATCGGCCTCATCAAGGATGGAGACGAGTCTGCTTACAGACAGGAGATTAAAGAGCTGTCTGTCTGGTGCAGTCTTAACAACCTGGAGCTGAACACGCTCAGAACTGCGGAGATGATCGTGGACTTCAGGAGAAACCCCCCTGCACTCCCCCCACTCACCATCATGAACAGCACTGTGGCTGCAGTGGAGTCATTCAGATTCCTAGGAACCACCCTGAACAATTAATCTTTCATAATTATACATCGTCCATCACAACTAACATAGTTATCTGACATAATTATATTAAACTGTAAATAACATATCTGCACACTAATAACATTGCTGTACATTTATCTAAACAATTACATTCTTTCATATACTTCTATTTCTGTATATAGTACATTATTTAATATTTTTAATTTTTTAATTTTTTTAATTTACATTTTTTAATTTAAATTTTTTTATTATTATTATTATTATTTTTTTATATTAGTGTTATATTGCATCCCTACTGTGTTATTCCTATGTATGTCTGCACTATGTTTGTACTTTATTCTACACTGGAAGCTCCTGTCATCAAGTCAAATTTCTTGTGTGTGTAAACATACTTGGTAATAAAGCTCTTCTGATTCTGATTCTGATTATGATGTGCAAAATGTGGGAAACATGCATTAATTTGAACATTTAACAATGTTCAGTGTCTCATTTATTCTCAGTCAAAGGAATAGTTCACCCAAAAATTAAAATCTGCTGGAAATTCATTCACCCTCTGGCCATTTAGCATTACGTCACTTGCTCACCAATAGATCCTCTGCAGTGAATGGGTGCCGTCAGAATGAGAGTCCAAACAGCTGATAAAAACATCGCAATAAATGACTCCAGTCCGTCAATTAACATCTTATGAAGTGAAAAGCTATGTGTTTGTGTCTTTATAAGTAACTAATCCGGCTAAAATATGAGCCCTCTATCCATAATATTGCTTTCTTAACTGAAAAAGTCATCTCGTCTGAATCAGGAGAGAAATATGCACAGATCAAGCACCGTTTACTACCCAAAACAGTTCTAAACCAACATGTTGGTGGATTTTAATGTGAGAGGGCAACAGGGAAAGGACTTTTTCACTGTAGGAAGCGTTATTATGAATGATGGACTTATTTGACAACTTACTGCAGTTTGATTATGGACTATGTATTTTGACCAGAAACTAAAGTTTAAACCCCTTATTTATGGATTTTTGCTTCACAAGCTGTTGTGTTGAGTCTACCATTTGCTTCACTGGTTGTAGCCTGTGTAGTGCATCTAAATAAGTCACCGATGAGATGCCATTTCAGTCGGAATGTGTCCTCAGAAGGCAGCTGTCTATGTAAGAAGTAGGCACCAAAGCAGCTCGCTAGGTTTTGGAACACTTTTTGGTTACTGTACCTGTCATTCTCACTTCTCAGCAATTGATTGGACTGTATTTTGGTGCTGTTGTTATTTTCCTGAGATGATTTGAATAGCCTGTAAGAGAGGAGGAGAGATGAGCCAGCTTTTGTTTTCGGTCTTTGAAAGCAATTTAAACGGAAGTATCCAATTATATTTATGGGTGAAGCGTTTCTTTAAAGGCCTCTCTCTGAACCCCAATCAGATCGTATTAAAATTTCCCAAGGTTTCATGTGGTCAATCAGTACTGTAATGCAGCATAACTTTTCCTCTTATGTCTAATCGTGTAATCACGATAATGATGATTAGGTCCACTGCCTGCACCCGTTACTGCTTTTATTCCAGGAGAAATCTTACAGCTTGAACTTTGCTGTGTTTTAATGGTTGTCTCTGCCTTCATTCACTTCATTTATGTGTTCATTTGTTCGGTTCAGCTGAAATCTCATCTCTGGTCCTCTTGCCGGAGTCTCGTTCCTTCCTGCTGTGAGACAATCAGACCCTGACAAAGATAAAGATTTTTTTCATGTTCATGTTCTTCTCGCTGCTCAATGCTGTTTATCACTACTCAGACCTGTTTAATTATTTGTGTGCGTTTCTATGTCATTCTTTCTTGTGACGGTATTCATTAACAGCATAGACGCCTGATAGCTAAACTCAAATGAATTTGTTGTCTTGTTTGCTATTTTTACACACGGGATATTAGGTTGACATTTCAATAAGATGTGATAAGAGGTTTCATTGGAAATTATGGAGGCTCTCTAATGCAGCAGGATACAGGTGCTTCAGGACTTCAAACAAACCCTCGTCCTCTGTGTCTGCTGGTTGTATTTGACCCTCCAGATTAAAGAGTTTTGTTTTTGTTTTTTGTTTTTTTCAACTTCTTTCTGTCACTGAATTTGAATCGAGTTAGCAAACACAATGAAGACTTGTAGATCTAATTTAAACCTATAGAAGTCAAATGGAATTAATTTTTTATAAACACAATATATGGAGTGTTTATTTGATAAAATTAATAATGTTTGATAGATAGGAAAGGAATTTTGTATATACATATTTAATTATATGTAATAATTTATAATTTAATATCATTTGAATAGTAAGGAATAATTTATATTAGGGCTGTCAGTTTAACGCGTTAACTTAATTAATTCGTTATAAAAAAATAACGCGATTAAAATATTTTAACGCAGTTAACGCACCAGATTTTTTTCTTTAAGTGTAAATTAGGGCTGTCAGTTTAACGCGTTAACTTGATTAATTAGTTACAAAAAAATAACGCGATTAAAATATTTTAACGCACTGGCCCCGCCCCCAGTCCTGTACATCATCTTACATTTCATACAGTTGACTGTTGACAAATATGATGCAGGGCAACAACTCCATTTATGGTTAACTGGGCAGTTATGCCCTAAAATTCAAGATATTGGCGGCAAAAAATGCCCCGTATCAGTTTTTGTCTCATATTTATATCATACGATATCACACGAGCAGGGAGAGCAGTAGGCTATTACACGATTACCGAATATCACGAGTTTAATTGTGATTTTATCCAACAGTTCAGTAAATAAGAAGTTGATATTGTGTTTTATTTTAAACACAATATTATGTGTTTTTGCTCTATTTTGCAAATAATATATTACCTTTAAAGCCACAGCAGAATTGTTGTGCGTCTTCGAGCAACACAGCGGTGTTTAGATTCTGAATGAATCCGCGTTTTGATTTAATTCATAATAATAATAATAATAATAATAATTATTATTATTATTATAATAACATTAAAGGGATAGTTCACCCAAAAAAATTAAATTCTGTCATAATTTACTCACACGTCCCTCGTATCGTTTCAAACCTTTCTTTTGTAGAACATAAAATAAGCTATTTTGAATACTATTGGTAACAAAGCTGTTTTGGTTACCACTACAAATGCAAATAGATAAAGTTCAATAAAATAAACACTTAAAGGGATGGTTAACCCAAAAATGAAAACTCTGTCATCATTTACTCACCTTCATGTCGTTTCAAACCTTTCTTTTGTGGAACATAAAAGAAGGTATTTTGATACCTTTGATAGAAGGTAAGCTGTTTTGGTTACCAATGACTTTCATTGTATGAACAAACAATACTGAGATTTTTCTCAAATTATCTTCTTTTATGTTCCATAGTTTATGTAAGGCCATTGTCGCCTAAATGTTTATGTGTAATAAATGTATTTTGTTGAATCAAGCTACAATTTTTAATGTCTACTTCATTCTTTCTCATTTAACACAAAAAAATCTTTAAGTAATCTTTTGTGTGTATTTTCACAGTCAAATTTATTTTGCTATTAATTGTGATTAATTAGATTAATTAATCGAAACATCATGTAATTAATTAATTAAAAATTTGAATTGACTGACAACCCTAATTTATATATGTGTGTGTGTGTGTGTGTGTGTGTGTGTGTTTGTTTGTGTGTGTGAAAAATCACATCTCCAACTCTCTATTATTCAAACCGTATATTATTAAATATAAATAAATTTGAAAACTTAAAATTCTTGAAAACTCTTAAGTGAAAATGCTTAAGATATCGGTTATCGCAAAAAAATGTTTTGATTCAGTAATTTTCTGACTGATTCAGTGAGTTCATTCCGTAAAGGCGTCATCAGACAGATTCAGTTCAGTCATTTCTGAGTTAATGAATCATTGTAAAAGATTAATTCAGTTCATAAGAGTAATTTGTTATGATTTGGACTACACTGATTGTGCTGTATATTTGTTTGCTTGTGTGTGTTTTTGTTTAGTTGTTGTGTCTTCTTTATATTGTTTTATTGAATTTCACATCAACAACTAATGTAAATGTGCTGGTGATTCAGCAGAGATCCAGAATATTATGTTTTCAAGCACCAGCAATGGAGAAAACGCTGCTCTAATTTCCCCCAAAGTCTTTAAAACAGAGCCAAATAACATGAAGCAGCATACAAGATAAACAGAAATGTTGAACAGATCACCCGGGACGTTAGCTGTTCTGACTTGTTTTGTTCTTCTGTTGTGAGATTGTTTTGAATTTCTTTTGAGTTTTGAGTTGCTGTTCAGTAAATCCTTCTTCCTGTCATCTCAGTTCAGCTTCATGTGTGTTGTGGCCAATCCAAATTCACACTCATGAATTGACAGGGAGCCAGTTGTTTAGTTCTGTGTTTCTCGCATGTGAGCATCTGTTGATACACAGAAAGATAGAATATCTAAAACCATTAAGCTGATCTTTCATTTCTACTCTAGTGTTCTGTCTTTCACTATTCTGTGCCCCGTTTTTTTGCTGTTTTATGAGCTGTTTTGGGGAAGGTATTGATTTTTATTTTATTTCAGGCTAATATGCTTCGCTGTACTGGTAAAGGACCTGAATGCATATATTGTTTAAGTTCTTAACTATATTTGAATTGATTGAACGCAACGTCAGAGCGCTGAACCCAGTGGCCTGATCTCAGGATTACGCTCATTAAAAAAAAACATCTATCTATCTGTCTGTCTGTCTGTCTGTCTGTCTGTCTGTCTGTCTGTCTGTCTGCCTGCCTGCCTGCCTGCCTGCCTGCCTGCTTGACTGCCTGACTGCCTGCCTGCCTGCCTGACTGCCTGTCTGCCTGCCTGCCTGCCGGTCTCTATCTGTCTGTCTGTCTGTCCGTCCGTCCGTCCGTCCGTCCGTCCGTCCGTCCGTCTATACATTTTTATCTGAAATTTAAATATTGAATGGATTTGTTTAAACTATTTATAAACAATCATTTAAACAAAAATAAATATTTTTCCCCCTCTAATCTTTATTAGTTCCCAGTCTGCGACAGTAAGAACTTTGGAGAAAAATCTTGTTGTTGTGAGGTTTGTTTACGGTTGTTGGTTAGTTAAGTTTTGACGGATGAACTTGTGCCATAGTTGTAACCATTTATTAAATAACATTGTTATCGATTGTGCTGAGACTTTCCTGTGTTTCGGAAGTGGCTATTGTTGATATCTACTTTTAGTCACTGTCACTCTGAGCAGGGCAATTCGAGTCCCGTCTAATCAAACAAAGACAGCTATATCAAGCCGAACTGTGATCGTAATGTCCAGTGACATCAAGGGCGGCTCTGTCAGAAAGGTTTTTGACTGCTCGGTGACATCCGCACACCTCAGCACTGGTCCTGCGTGACCCCGCAGTGCATGAGCCTCCTCCACAGGCGCTGCTTCAGCAGGTTCATCCATGCGGCATCTGATCCAGAGCGACGTCTCGGCACCGTGGTCTGAGATGGACAGGCACGCTGGAGGATGATGGGAAGGGATTAGTGGATGGGACAGGAAGCCACCTACCGCCTCCAGCCATGTCCCTGTTGCAGTGACACTCCAATTGGCTTAGCGGAATAAGAGAAAGTGACTGTTGCTGAATTTTTTGAGGATGGGAAGACTCTTCACAGGTTGGCAGATGGGCCGTAGCATCAGTGTTCTTCAGTGTGTCAAGCTAAAGCACCATGTTCCAACTTCAGACTTTTTAAATTTGATATTCTGTTCAAATTCTGTTCAGTTCAAAAAGTAATACAATTTTATTTTCATGGATATACTGTATATCACTGTTCTAAAGTTTGGAGGGTTTTTTTCAGGAATGAATGCTTTTATTCAGCAAGGATGCATTAAAAGGATCAAAAGAGACAGTAAATATAGTTAAAATGTATATTTCAAATAAATTATCTTCTTTTGAAAGTTACATTTTACAATATATTAAAATAGAGAACAGTTCTTTTAAATTGTAATAATATTTCACAATATTACCATTTTTACTGTATTTTTGATCAAATGAATGCAGCCATGGACTCCCCCCCCACCCCCCAGAAAAAGTCTTACCAACCCCAGACTTTTGAATGTTAGATTATTTATTTATTTATTTTTTAATTCGTTCGTTCGCTCATTCATTAATTTTAGTGTGCATATAAAAATATTTTCACTATTGGATATTCTTTGAAGGAATCATTCACCCAGATTTGAAAATGTATCATTATTTACTCTTATGGCATTTAAATCTGCTTGACTTTTTGAAGAATATGTGCAGAATATCCTGCGTTCTCGTTTCAGTATAATGAATGTGAAGTGGGAGCTAAAAGAGGGAAAGGTTCACTGCAAGGGAAGAGTTTCAGTTTATACGTTTGATCTGTTTATCACATAAAGCATAACATATGGCTCAGAAGACAGAATATAGCCCATATAGACCACTTTTATGATACTATAATGGTGCTTTGGCAGCCTTTTTGAAGCTTGAAAGCTCCTGCCTTGATTAATTGAAATTTTATGGAAAAGACTGATTTCTCCTTTTGTGTTCCACAGAAGAAAGAAAGTCATGAGAGTTTGGAAAGACACGAGGTTGAGTAAATGATGACAGATCGTTCATTTTTAGGTGAAATCTTGACTTTCTGCGTGAAGACTTGAAGGCAGCATAATTCTTCATACAAACCCTGTCTGAATTCCTCATCCACAGGTAGACTAGCATGAAGTAATGTTTGTATTGTATCGCTGTGAAATGCTCTTGTGTGTGCAAACGTGCTTATAGAAATACGTTTATAGCGTTGATGGTTCTTTAAATAATTTTATCAAACCAGCAACGTACCAAAACCACAATATGTGAGCCTGCAAATATCCTGAGACCTTTACAGAGGGTCTAATTACCATCACAAGTATTTTCCATTTGCTCTACTCACACTACAGCTATGATGCCTTCCTATGTAGCGACACCTCTGCATACAAGACCCTCCAATTAACAATGTGCCGCCATGCTAAAAATTCCCCTTCTTACGCAGATAATGCCAAGGTCTCAACATTGTGCAGAAATAATCACGAGGCCTGACGTGATCACAAAACTACAATGCACGAAACAACCGTAAGCCCCTTATGCAAAGCTTTGCTAATTAAAAACGCACTTCTGCTGTCGTGATGGGAATTTATCGACACAAAAACTCGAAATCGGTCGGAAATGCTATGTCCTGTTAGTGGTAATGCTAAGCAAATGTACTGTAGATTAATACACTTGTAAGGGAAACAGGTCAATTTAGCTCAAAGGGAATTATTTTTTTGCCATGGTAACCAGTGGCCTGTGGTCATTCGCAGACATCCTGGCGCCCAGGCTATTGGGTGAGGGGTCTGTGACGACTTGTTAATCTAATGAATAATCAAATGAAAAATTGTGTTTTTGATTGGTTCAGACGCTACAGTAATTTGAACAGAATCACTGTTTTACGGCTGATCAACTGAATTGGCCAGCGATTCATTGAACGAGCCATATAACATCAACTCTGCAATGGATATTAAAATCCAAAATATAGTGAAAACACTATTAATCAGCACGGCAGTTTAAGACGTTAATTTGTAAGAACAAAACACAAGATACTTCTCCTTTCAATATGAATAAGTGAGTAAGATATGGATAAATCTAAGACAATATAAACTAATCATAAAACATATGATTTCACACAAGTTGCAGGAAGAGAGAAAGTGAGGAAAAAATGAGTTTAAGAGAATGAAAATGTGACATCCCAAGTTTATAGCAATATGTGCAATTGCATAGACCTGAAAAACCATCAGTCACTTAATTAACCCTCGCATTGACTTCCTCAATGAGGTTAAAAATTATATTAAATGCACCATTTCAGCTAGGATCTGGAGGTACTTGCGTTGCTCGTTTAGGGGGTTCCCTTGTTGTTGTCATTGCAGAAAGGGGTTTCCCAAGGTTGCTGATTGGCTGGAAGTTCAGTAGTCGTTGAAGTGACGTCTTGGGAAGCCAATGGTTGGGCGTTGGCTGAAGATGCGGAGTTGTGGGCTGGTTGAAGTTTTGAGGCGGCCACAGACTCGAGGTGAACTCTGATACATGCCGTTGCTGCAAAACTTAACTCAGAACACGAAACTCTCAACGGAAAAGAAAAGAAACTAAAGTAAAAGAAAGAAAAGAGTAAAGTTTGATGAGACTAGGTGGCGTTTCTCCTCATGGTTTTAGAGGAAATGCTGGCATGTAAGCCAGAGCACGATGGAACGGCGCTCAAAGAATTCACGGCCAAAAAGGCATAATTTGATGGTGTCCTGAGTATTTAAACCGGGCTGTTGGACACATCCCAAATGGTGTCTTGACCAATTAGACATTGTCTAATCAACATGGGGTGTTGCTATGTTTCTCCTCCCAATACATAAATCAACATGTTATATTATCAGTCATATGGTCCGAATTTTCCCGCTCTTGCAGAGTGTAATTTGGACATGATTTCTATAACCAGAATGCAATATATTTGACAAAGTATTGATTGATAGAAACGTTTAAAGCATGCATTTTCAAACTCATACATACCCAACATGAATATAATCCTATAAACTATTCAATAGTTATTCAAAATACATCCACAGTGAGTGATTAGGACATGATAGTCAAATGTGTGGGTTACATACATGATATAGAGTTATGCATAGAAGTGAAAGTTGCTCATAAGTCCTTTTAGCATCATTTTGGTGCATATATACATGTACAGGCAGTCTCTCTGCCATTCTGTGAATGTGAGGCTGTGTTCTGTGAGAAGCAGAGGTCAAAAAGGGACTAGAGGGAATCTCAGTCTGGTTCTTGTCTCCTAGGTGGGGCAAGTCAATCCGAAGAAAGTCTTTAGCACGTGATTACTATCATTGATTTAGATGCTGTTCATCTCTTTGACCATCAATCTTGGTTACTTGCCCCAAAATTGACAATCTCCTTCCTGAGTCGGGATTATCAATAAGTGTTCAAACTGTGGAGTTGGTTGGTTGGTTAGGCTTGCTTCAGACTGGCTGGCACTAGGTTCTGGACAGATTTATGACGTTGTCTTGTTATCCTATTTGGCTCTGATCAAATCTTAAATTGTCTGATTCACTCTGATACCCTACACACTACTGTGGCCAAAAGTTTGAAATAATTAAGATTTTTGAAAGAAGTTTTTGTTATGCTCATTAAGGCTGCATTTATTTGATCAAAAATACAGTAAAAACAGTACAATTGTGAAATAATATGGCAATTTATAATAACTGGTTTCTATTTGAATGTGTTTTAAAATGTAATTTATTCCTGTGATGGAAAAGCTGAATTTTCAGCATCTTTACTCCAGTCTTCAGTTTCACATGACCCTTCAGAAATCTTTCTAATAAATGCATCTTAATTGTTCCAAACTTTTGGCTGCCTATGTATATTAACGTCATATACATTGTCTTGCATACGTGCATAAAAATCATATTATAAATGACTGTATTGAGATATGTTCACAAGCGGTGTGACGTCTTTATACAGTGCTATCGGAGTCTTTTAAAGAGGTGGTCACACTTAAACAGGTCTAAGACTTTCAGAACAGATCGTAACACAAACAGACTAGCTGACCTCAAAAAGGCCTCCTGTTTATTTTCAGTCTGATCTTTCAGTCTAGAGACACACAGAGAAAGCGGACATCTGTACGGCCCCATAATCTCTCTGCTGTTGTTGTTTAGGCTAATTAAAACCCCTTTACAGAAGCGGCACAATTAGCTGTAATGAGAGACAAACGGTGTGTGTGTGTGTGTGTATGTTTATTCATGGTGGGCACAGTACGCTCCGTTCACTACTGTAGTCTTCCGCCTGTAGCAAAAACCACTTCACCTGCTGGATTCACTCGCTTAAGGGACACACAATTAATTTAGTCCTAGACAAACAGATAAATATACCAAAGCTGGCCATAGTGAGAGAATGTGGTTTTAGCCGTTTTGCGATTTGATGATTTCATGAGTCATTTGTTTGCAGTGCTTTTAGTGTCATATTTTCACTGATTTGATTGTTCACTTTTCTAGCCTTGGTGTTTTAGCTAGACTGTCATATAGAGTGAATATGTATTAGCTTTTTTATTTAATGGAATAGTTCACCCTGTCATCATTTATAACACATACGTCTTTCTTACTTCTGTAAAACGCAAAAGGAAAAGACTGGTTTCTATACTTTTCCATAGAATTGCAATCAATCAAGCTTTAAAAATGACTAAGAGTACCATACAAGTCATCCATATCACTCGATATTGCGTCCATATCACATACTATATTTCATGTCTCATGATAGTCGCATGAATACTTTCAAGTCACATGATAGCTGTATTTGAAGAACAGACTGAAACTGAAGTCTTTATTAGTGTTAGCAATGCTGTAATATCATGGGTAATTGAATAGCTTAAGAGCTGGCCATTAAACAAATTACAAAATGCAGTGAAAAATACAAAATTTCATGAAATGACTCGACTGACACTGTTTTGTTGTATTTATTTATTTACTTGTACATGCTCATTTAATGTATTTTTACATTTAGATTACCTTTGCTGTCATCTAAAGTTAATTTATTATTAATTTAATGCTTTAATAGCCCTGTTAAAAATAATAATTAGCAAATCTGGAAAATGAACATCGATTTTTCATACTGTGCATTAGGGCTGCACGATAAATCGAAATGGAATCGAGATCGCGATTCGACAGAAGCTGCGATTGTCATACGTATCTTTCAGTGAAGCACGGTTCTGTGATCAGCAGTAAATCTCCATCCAAAGGCCAGAGGGCGCTCTCGCGCTGAAACTCCAAATACGCCTCGCAGATGAAACCCAGAAAATGCCTATCGCTGCAGCTGAATAAACAGAAGATTCAACTGCTTTCATTGATTCAACGTGACTAATAAACACACGACTACGGCAATATACGGTTTATCTGAGTTCTTATTATAATTTTCATTCAAATAAAGTATATTTATAATGCAATGCCTTTATCACTGCTTAAATACTATGAAATATGTTGCGTGCCTTATTCTGTGTAAGAAGCCACATCATCTAACAGAAGGATTTATTTCAAACACTCGACTGACGTTATGAAGTGAGTTTGGAGTAAAAATATGTTATTAAATGTGGTATTTTCACATGCTTTCAGATGGAGCAGCATACAGAACTGGCTTTTTTAACAATGCGCATGACAATCGCATTCGATTAATCGTGCAGCCCTACTGTGCATTGTGATGTTATGATGCCTAAATGTTTCCTGTAGATTTTTTAAAATGTTTTTTTAGACAAAATAGCATAATACATTATTTTCCAAATATCAAAGTTTTTTTTAACTACTTATGAGCTTGAATTTGAATATTGTGCTTCACTAATTTTTGTTATTGTGTGATGATGTTATTGCTGTAGTTAAAATTAAGGGTTTTCCTGATTGCTTTATGTATGTGGTATTAGACACTGGTTTGTGTGAAGTGATTTAATAAGCATATGTTCGAAGAAGTTAGTCAGCTCTTTGTTCCAGTTTGTGTTTTTCTGAGGACAGGTAGTTTTGTGTTCCAGTTGAGGCTGCGTGTGAAGACAGTGATTAATTTTCTCTCTTCCCCTCCTGCTCTAGATGATGAGAGCGGCTCACGGGTGTCATGGGGCCGCAGAGACGTGCGCTCCAGCTTTATATTCCGGTTGTAAGCGCAGTTCATTTCATTTGGCACAGCTAACGGTGTGCTAAATGAGGGTTACGGTTGACTAGTTATGTCAGTAAATCTCTGCTGCAATGAAGTCAGCATATTCACATGTTTAAAAGCAACATGAAATCAAAACTGACTCTGGAATAACATTCACTGATGAATCATCTACATCAAGACCGAGAACGTTTATAAAGAAAGTATTATTATTATGAATGATTTATGTTGCACGTTATTCTGAAGACAAAAGCAATGTCTTTATAATCTTCTCCAAATAATTCCTGATGGATAAAATCAAACCTCGTCCAGCATTTTTATTTAATATTAGACATCAATCACAGAAAATGGGTTGCGAATACCATTTCATGTTGACTTTTGGATGAATCCATCTCCATTCCTTCAAATGCCTTTGTTTAGTGCCTGTTCTTTTTTTAGGGGCACAATATATTTGTGATTTAATTCGTTAGTTAAATTGCACCGATCTCTTTGTTTATATGTTGTTTTGGTCAACAGATTTGCGTGATTATCTGGGTTAGAGCAAACAGGGCCGTTTGTCCATTCCGTGCTGATGTTTACAACTGTTTTATTTTGAGCTCCGTCTGCCATTGCAACGCCCCGTTTCTTTCATTTTCCTTTTCCCGTTCTCTTTCTCTAAATAAATAAATGTCCCTGGAGAAGCCCTTGTCTGGACCGCTTAAAGAGCAGTGTGATTCTGCGACTTTGACCTAAAAGCATCCCATAATTCCCGGTCCCCTGCTCATTCCTGCTGTGTGCAGTGAATAATGAACGCAGGCGGACTACATTTGGAGCCTCTGTTCTCTTTTTAGCAGCATGAGCTATTTCTGGAGCACTCACTCTCACGTGCTGCGTGCGAGAGCTGAATTATTCATGACGGGAGGGGTTCTGGAGGCGATGTGAGGTGAAGAAAATGCTCATTTCTGCAGTCCAGATCTTTCCCCTGTAAATGTGAGAATTGCAGTCTAGTTCTTTTGATTTTTAATTATGCATTTTCTCTCTGATGTCTCTCCACTCACAGATGTCCGGGCTCCGAGCAAATCTGTTAATCTCCATCAAAAGGCATAATTTGTATTAATTAGTACCATTACTGAGCAGCTGTTAAGACTATCATCAGTCCAATCGATTCGTCTAAAGGTCACGTCTGCTGGTTTGGCGCTGTGTTTATGTAAGGCTCAGTAAAATGCTGTACAACTGAATGAAACATTGAGAAAGCAGAGCTGAAGTGATGTGAAGCCACCATACGTAAACACTTCACATGGAGATATGGAGGGATTGGTAGACAGGTAGATGGATACATAGACTGATAGATAAATAGACACAGATGGTTAAATATACGAATAAATAGACAGTTAGACAAATAGATAGGCAGTTAGACAGATGGACAAATGGATAGATAAATATATGTATAAACAGGTAGACAAATAGTATAGGATAGACAGATGAAAGGTAAGTAGATAGTTAAGTAGATGGATAGACAGGAAGATGATAGACAGATGGACAAATGGATAGGTAGATGCA
Organism: Sinocyclocheilus anshuiensis; assembly: GCF_001515605.1. Classification (NCBI taxonomy): domain Eukaryota; kingdom Metazoa; phylum Chordata; class Actinopteri; order Cypriniformes; family Cyprinidae; genus Sinocyclocheilus; species Sinocyclocheilus anshuiensis. The sequence continues at coordinate 174,677 of NW_015559670.1, read as the reverse complement.
CAATAGATTAATAGACACTAAGACAGTTTGATAGATAGACAGGTGCATAAATAAACAATGGATAGATGGATAGACAAATGGGCAAATAGACTGACAAATATATAGAAGACAAACAGATAGACAAATGGATGGATAGTCAGGTAAATGTAGACTGATAGACAAAATTGATTGACAAATAGATGTCTAAACAGATGGATAGATAGATGGGAATATATATAATTTGATGGATAGGCATGGACAAATGGATAGATAGATAGATAGATAGATAGATAGATAGATAGATAGACAAATAGACTGAGACAGATAGACTGAGATAGATAGACAGACAGACAGATAGCTGCATAGACAGCTAGATAGTTGGACAGATAGAGAATAGATGGATAGACAGATGAATAGATAGATAGGAATAGATAATTGGATGGATAGACAGGTAGATCCATAGACAGATTGACAAATAGATAAATAGCTGCATAGACAGATAGAGAATAGATGGATAGACGGGTAGCTGGATACTTAGTTGAACAAAATTGATAGACAAAATAAATAGATGTATAGATAAATAGGTAGATAGATAGACAGATGAACAAATGAATGGATGCACAGACAGACAGACAAATGACAGGTAGACGAATGTATAAGCAGATGGATGGATGGATAGACTGATAGTAGGCTGTTGATTGGTTTATTGTAGGTACTGTTGAAAGGTTGGTTCTGTCGGTTGATAAACATACTTTTTCATAGAAGCTTCACTTCACATTGCATCACCTGGCATATGTCACCATGGCGATACCTGCCTCCATCATATGGCAGGGTGTGTAACGATGAGGGTAGCCATTAGCCGCAGACCTGTGTGCTGTGGAATGAAAGCTTTTCACCGGCTGCAGGCAGCACTCCACTGTACAGGTGCTGATTTCTCAGAGGAGAGAAGTGTTTGGGAAGAAAATGAGCTGGCCGGAGGCTCCTGGGGCTGTTTAAATACAGATAAGGCTCTATTTTGGGAACTTTAAAATACAATATCATTTATAATTAGTTTCTGGTAAAAGTCTGTGGGACAAATTATATCCATGGAAATATAATGGGTCTATCATACTTTCAGAAAAATGAGCCATTGACTGCTCTGGCACGTAGGGTTGTCTGAATGTAAATAATTTGGAGCATAGTTAGTTAGTGTAGCATTTCGGTCCATTTCTGTAGGAAAAGAAATTGAAATGGCTCTATTTTTGGTTGGATCAGGTGTTATACGAGGTCATTTCCCCAATAAATGAATTTCTGGGGTTTGGACAGGAGCTTTCCCGCTCTGGGACTCAGGGTTAAGTGACTCCACTCATAGACTCACCTCTGGGGAACTGAACTCACTGCGCTGTGATGTCAAATCTATTTCCTGTGCTCTGCGCTACTGAGTATTCAAATCAGCCGTCTGCTACTTTCCAGCAGTTAACACACGGTACACGAGAACTTTCGGTGTGATCTCGATGAGTCTGGGTCTTGTGGTTGGTGTCAAAGTAGTTTTCATGAAGGAACCACACCCAGGTCCTCTTGTTTCAATTGTTTGTTCAAAACCTAAGTTTGATTTTACCCTGCTTTTCATTGATGACACAGATATGCACAGAAAATGTGCAAAATCGTACCGTTAGGTAATACCATTAAGGGTATTGCTTTGTATCTTTATCTACCCTTGAAGGGTGTGTATTACCAGCAGCCAATCAAACTTCAGCTTATAATGTCAAATCTGAATGGCCGATCATTCCGAAAAATGGCAGATACTTGGAAAGCATCTCAATTAAGCTGTGTAATAAATTTGGTGAGAATCGATGACAAGGTGGCGCTACAACGCGGTTTTAGCCTATAAAACTTATACTAAAGATCAAAATTCATGTTTTTTTCTGATTTTGAATCCGTTAATTCCCAGCAGGCGCACAACATCATAAGACGTTTATATTTGATTACATTTCGGTTGCAATTCAATGTCAGTTCAACGTCTAATGTCAAGGTGATGTCCAATACCGATGTCAGCTGATGTTGATATTTGTTGTTTTTAGGTTGTGTAACCAAAATCCAACATTAAGTCAATGTCAAATTGGTGTCAAATACTGATGTCTACCCAATTTTCATTCTTAACCAAAAAACATTTCCACCACCTACTTTTTCGAACTTGTCCTATGCTGTTTGTCAGATTTTAACTAAATTGAATTGAAAAAAATAGCTTAAGTATCTTAAGCTCCAGTGCACAGTTTAATTCCCCTCCCCCCATGTGAACAGAGACCTGCAACAACCTTGAATACAGTGCTTTCAACTCATTTTAGTTCTCTAATGTGATGTATATCTGAAGAAAACTTGAATTTAATACAGTATATTATAAAAATGGTCTCAGTATGACCAAGTCAGCTGTAACTAGAAACCCATTTCGTAGGTAATGCAATTTGGATTAAAGATTAGACAAACACTATTTGGTTTTCTTTAGAATAACATGCGCAGATGAATCATTCACAACACCAGGAATGTGTATTAAGAATATATATTTCATGTTGACTTTAAATTCACTGTAGGAATGAGATCAGGCTAGTAGTGGATGAATCAGGCTATGGATCACTCAACAAGTTTGTAGATGCATTAAAGAAATCCTATGCATCTAAACCGTAGTAGTAACCATTTAACTGAAGATCTAGCAAATCAGACACCTACTTGCCCGCATTGATTCTTCCCATCAGTATTCTGTGTTTCTACCTCCTCCTTTTCGTCTAAACCAAGTATTTAAAGTGCAAGCGTTCACTTCTGAGTCTGTGAAGTGGCATCAAACGTGCTCCTCGACCTCTCGACTTTGATGTGTCGTTTTTATGTTCTTAATCATCGCAGACATTGTCATCAGTATTTTGTCCCTTTCTCCGCAACTTCCTGCCTCTGATCAATTAGAGAGAGAGAGAGACCTTTAATGTTGTGATGTAATTCAGTTAATCAAAACTGATTAAGGTCAAAAAGCGAAGCTTAAACTGTCTGGAGACAGAATAATGAAAGGACTCGATGTACTCGGCTTTCATCCCTTTTTGTCTGCTGTTTGCTTTCTTGTAGTCTTGTAATTTCAGCTTCCTCCTCTCCTACGTCAGTATGTTTCCACAGAAGCTAAATTTATGCTATGCCTTAGAAAATGTAGCCAAAAAATGCTTTACCTGCATTTTAAGGTGTTATAGGTGCACTCCCGGCACAAAGGTTGTTTTAACAGGTGTGTGAGCAGCATTGTGATGCTGTCTTCTAAAATATATTCTTTTTGTGCATCATTTGCAGACAAGGCAATCCCAAAATACACTGCAACAAGGTCAGTAAAAAAGATAAATCAATCTAATACTGAACCAAGTTTAAAATAGTAAATATACATTTTAAAACCAACCATTTTAACTAATATCTGAAGTAGTATGTATTGTTATGCATATAATACAAATTGCAGTTCTATAAACAGGAAGTCTTAAATTAACATTTTGTTATATATAAGCTATGTAATTTGCAGGATATACATAAAAAATATAGCGTACAAAATTTCAAATAAGAAAAGTTAAGTAATTTATTTACATTTTATTTTATATTTTTAACTAATTATATATTTTTTTTATTATTACAATTTTTTTTAGAAGTTTTACATTGAATTCAGTACATACTCAAAGAACATGCTATCAGATGTGTCACTGGTTTCTATTTTGTCAGCAGAATATACATAAAAATGCATAGCATACAAAATTGAATAAAAACTTGATTTAGTACAGAAGTACAGAATATTTGCAGAATATGCATCAAAATACATAGCATACAAAATTTTAAGAAAGGAAGGTTGGGTAGCATTTTTAATTAATATTTTATATATTGTTTTATAGTTTTTATTTATTTGTTTGTTTATTATTATTCTTTTTTTTTAAGTCTATTTTTTAGAATTGTTTTATTGAATTCAGTACTGGCTCTGCTGTCAGATGTGTCATCTTTTAATTTATTAATTTATTAATTTATTTATTTATGGGTCAGACTGTGCTGAGTAGCTCCACCCACAGTTAAATCTCATTGGTCCAAAACCCATCAAATAAACATATTGGCTGACTGGCTATGATATTTATTGCTTCTCACATTTTGCTCTCAGAGAGGACATAACAATGACTGTCACATCATGTCTGTTTTGGACACCTCAACAACCCCTGGGTTAGAAATTAGGATGTGTTATTCAGGACTAGACGTTACTTGTTGTGCCAGTGTGCTCCTGCTAAAATCCTGATAGCATTAGAGCCTCTGATATTCATTCTGATAGGCGCCCAAATGAGTGTCACCGCTCATTAGCTGTTTGACATGATTTGTTTGTGCTTTCCTACAGGGGATGGCTTGAGCTTTCTTCTTCAATGCAGCCAAGTTATTATTAGGCAGCCGTCGTTAACAGATGCTCTGGTCTGCGGTCTCTCTGTTCAATGGCGCAAAAACACCTGTCTGAAACCTTAACCAACTGGTTTGCATTTGTTCCCCTTGACTCTCCCAGACCTTTTCTGTTTGCTTTTATAAAAGATGTATAATAAATATAGCATTTTTAATAATTAAATGCATTTAACAATTAATCCACCATATAAAATAATTCATCAGCAGTAGGCTACACAACTTTAAATTGAATTCATGTGCGGCTTTTCTACAGCATGGCTCATCCAATCAAATTTTATAGTCTGAATTATTAATTTTATAAAAAGTGTTTAGCTGCAGTGATGGAGGGGCCTTAGGATACTCATTTGTGTTCACTTTTACTCTGCACTTTAACTTTGAAATTATAAATTAATCTTGACAACGTTATTTAAAAGCTGCAAACCCAAAGCCACTCGTGCGGTTAAAGTCATTTCACTTTCCTTTAAATTACCGTACATGCTGGATCCATGTGGTGGTTATGTAAGATCTAACCATATGCAGCTCTTCTAATGAAGAATGTTTTCATTAGCTTCTGTAATCAATTGTTGATAGTGATCAGCTCAGATCCACCTACGGTTCCTTATTGACTTCTAGCGTCGTTCATTCCAGGCTGAGGTCAGATGAGTTAGTAAGCGCTGATAATTGTGGCCATTAGTGGCTGTCTTGTGACAGTAAAGCTGTGATTGGGAGGTTGATTAGATACATGATCGGATGTGTTGTGTTAATGACTGGACCATGATTGGACACACTAGGTCATCGACTCTGATGGCTCGACATGATAAAAATGGTGTGCATGTGTGTAAGTGAGTGCTTTGTATGTGTATGGAGAGCAGCATACTATCTAAATGCAACCCATTTAATTCTGAGTCATGGATAGGACTTGGATATTCAGCACCTGTGCTGGGCTTTGCCTTATTGTCCTTTTTTTTTTAAATACAATTTTATTTTATTTTATTGCTTTTTGTTTATTTGTTTTTGTTTTTCATTTTATCTGGATTTTGTTTATTACATTTTAAAATTGTATTATTTTTTGTTTTGTTTTGTTTTGTTTGTGAGTAAAATAAAAGTAGAATGAGATCTGAATTTAGCACAAGTGCTGGGCATTAACTTATTCTCCTCAACTTTCAAACTTCCCATTGGTTTGTTTGTTTAATAAATTAATTGATTTCATTTTTGTTTTATTTTATTTTTAGTAAATAAAAGAAAAGTAGGATGGGACTTGATTCTATCTTCACTATATACAGTATATTTACAATAAGACAAAAATGTGTTAGAAAGTGTAACACTTATGCAATAAGGTTCATTTAATGCACATATTTAATGGAATAGCTAACATGAAATATGTATACTTACATTTGCCTCCAGTTATGCAAGGCATTTTTTCCTGTATGCGTGTAAACACAAGAATAGCAAAGGGCAGCAGTCGCTTAGCTGTAAAGCCCACAGCATTTCAAATAAAGTGGATTCATGTAATGTTTAGAGAAGACCTGCAATTAAAGACAAATCCAGACCTGCAATCAGTGCATCATCCTGTGCCTCGCTTATGACTCATACCGTATAATGAAGGAAATAAACAAGTGCATGAGAGTGTGTCTATATACTTGTATTTTACAGTGTGGGTCATATAGACTGATTTTATGATACTTTTTGGTGTGTTTGTCCTTTTCAGATTCTTCAAATATTGTCCTTTTTTGTTCATTCCTTAAGTTTCATAAGCAGAATTTATTGATTATGATCTGCAGTTCCTCAGTTGATTTCTAGATCTATAACCCTGCAGTCTTCAGGAAGTCAAGCTGTGTTGTGAAGGACGCATCCTGGTGGGAACGAGCTGATTGTTTGGTAACATGAGATATGATGGATAATGTTGTTGTTGTTTTGACTTTTAACATCCAAGGACAGCAAAACCATTTAGGGACATAATTTATGATTTGTCATTCTCTACTGCTCATAAATTGATGTTATGGTTCATATCATGTCAGAAGCGTTTGGTTATTTATATGAACCTATTAAATGGGTTTTCTAGCACCTCTATTTAGGACCACAGTGGCATGAGATGGGTTTATAATTTTATTTTAGCAGGTTTTTTTTATAGAGTTTTACTCCATATTTATTTTATTTTAGCATGTTTAGTTTTTATTGTATTTTATTTTTTAGCATGTTTTTGTTTATTTATTTTTATTTAGCATTTTTGTTATGCATTTTCTCTGGAGTTTTAATTTTTCACCTCGACTTTCTTATTTTATTTTAGCATTTATTTATTTAGTCTTGTATTTTATCTGGATTTTCTCCCTAACTTTATTTTGTATTTTATTTTATTTTATTTAGTTTTTAGTTTAGTTTAGTTTAGTTTTGTTTTTGTTTTTTTGTGTTTGTTTTTGGTTTTGTTTTGTTTTGTTTGCATTTTTTCCCCAGAAACAGCACTTGCAATATAATCATCAGGGTGGGTCAAATTGGTGAATATTCAAATATGGGTGGTCATATGTTAATGAACTCAAAGTGACTTCTGAATGAGCTGCTTTTATTGTTTAGTTTGAGTAAATGTTCTGGACAGACCCTCTGTTTGGGTGGCAGAAAAACACAATCTCTGCGGGAAAAGGATATTTTTTAACTTCTGAAGCAGGTGGGCATGGAAACCAGCCATTGATAAAATGGCTAAAATGTAATTTTGTTTGTTTGGGTTGGACATTTTTAAATGTAATAAGTCTCATGTCATCTGAACTGGTGCTTGAAGGGTATTTACTCTTATTTCAGGTAAAAATAGTGCAACTTTTTTATGAAGTTTTCTCGTTTTGGTACTGTGTTAGTTAGTATGGGAGTCTGTATTTTCTCAGTCGAGACATTTTGAACATTTGTCACTGTGCACCAATAGAGTCTTTGTGTTAAAGGTGTACTGAGTGTACCGACATCCTTCAGTTTACAGAGCCTTAGTTCAGACAAGTATGTGGCGCTAATAAACGTCTGTATAGGGACCCATAGAGTTTAAATAAATTGTCTGTGCCATTATGTGTTGTTATTCAGGGAGATATATAAACACATCAACAGTTTAACTAACTTAATTTTGTTCATACTGTTGCTCTACCATTTAATATCTTGTATAATTTGCATTCATGTATGATTTGTCTGTTAAACAGGCCCTGCAGCTAAAAATTCCCCAGCTAGTTTTTCAAGTATTTTTTGGTAGATTTTAATTTGTAGGATTTTCCAAGTAATTGTGTGTTTTTGAGATTTGAATGGACATTTCCTTCAACCCTATAAAGCACAACACATGCAACTCAAAATGTCAGAATTTAAAAATGTCTAAATTGTAAAAAAAAAAAAAAAAAAAAAAACCCTGTCCTAAGATCCCTTTGTATTATTATTATTCGGCAATGATGTGGAAGCAATGGTTTTTTGAAGGTTATTAAAATTGAAAATCACTCTTCTGTTTCCAAATGTCAAATGCTTCATTTACCAGTTCTGAAAACCTGTTCAGACATTTTGTGATAAAAAATAGATTAATTAATAATTTAAATGTTTCAGCAAACCTATTCATAATCTGATGTACAAGGACAGTTCTATTCCTCTAATTTGTGAAATTACAGTTTTTATCTTGTAAACTAATGAGCAATGACTGTAGTTTATATTAACAATATTGTCATATTGTGAGGAATGGAATTCTCCTTGATCTTTGGAGATAAAAGACTTTAAAAACACACTGTAACTTCCAGAACTCAAACATTCTCCTCAGTGCAAAAAAAAACATTTGACATTTGCTAAATCAGCTCCTTCAGAATTCCTTGCATAAGTTTTAAAGGGACAGAAGAATAAAACAGCCAATTTATGAAGAATGAGATAGAGGGTGAAAATGGTCATGAACACACACACACACACACACACACATATAT
>NW_015559670.1:165782-165953 GCF_001515605.1 Sinocyclocheilus anshuiensis | reverse complement strand
CTGTCCGAAATCAATATCACAAATTCCTTTATTTTCACATGGCACATTGGACTTTTCTTAGTGTAATTTCTCTGTTTTCATTTTTGTGTTTTTCAGACAATTTGTAGATTGTAATGTGTAACATTTTAAGTATTTTGGGGGTTTTATTTTTAGGTTTTCCATGCAATTAGA
>NW_015559670.1:163416-165685 GCF_001515605.1 Sinocyclocheilus anshuiensis | reverse complement strand
CCCTGTCCGAAATCAATATCACAAATTCCTTTATTTTCACATGGCACATTGGACTTTTCTTAGTGTAATTTCTCTGTTTTCATTTTTGTGTTTTTCAGACAATTTGTAGATTGTAATGTGTAACATTTTAAGTATTTTGGGGGTTTTATTTTTAGGTTTTTCATGCAATTAGAATGATTATTTTTAGGTTTTTGAGACAAATAGTAGATTTCAATTTTCAGAATTTTTCCACAAAATTTCTAGGTTTAATTGTTTAGTGTTTTTAAATAATTCGATTTTAATGTTGTAGGCCTTTCAAGTCATTTGTGGGGTTTTATTTTTACTTTTTTTTTTCAAATAATTTGTAAATTTGTATTCTTTGTTTTATTGGGTAATTGTTTTGAGTTTTTAAGTAATTTGTAATTTTTTAAAGACAATTCTTAGATTGTAATGTTTAGGCTTTAATTTTGTATATTTTCAGGTAAAGATTTTTACTTGTACGCTTTCGAAAATGTAATCAGTTTTAATTTACAGATAGATATATAGCTTTCTGGTCATTTTGAGGTTTAATTATTTAGTTTTCAGGTCATTTGTATGTTTTATTTTTAGATTTTATGCAATTTGTCCATTTACTTTTTATAGGTTTTCATGTAATATGTCATTTCTAAGTTTTCATTTGTAGGTTTTTTCAGGTAACGTGGGGGTTTTAATTTGTAATTTTCAGGTAGACATGTAGAGCTAAACTGGGAGATAATATAATGGGTATACACATTTTTAGTTTATTAAACTGCCACTTTTATTGGAAGAGATCTAACCAACCCCAGTTTGCTTTTTAATGTAAAATCTTGTTTCCTTGCAGCTTGCTAAGTGTCTCAAACAAAACTCTGGAGAATGATTCAAAGACTCAGTGCCATCAACCTCACAAACATTAGCAAACCCAACAACTGTTGTACATCCCCCAATGAGCAGAATGTAGCAGTTTTACGTGATGTTATTACGTTCTGACACAGTTCGAGAAGCGCTTGCGTTCCTATACATCTCAATCCTATCTTTCTCTAACTGTGTAATCAGTGCAAACTGTTTACTTCATTAAAGCACCCGCACACAGTGATGGTGACCAAGGACAAAAGTGATTAGATTGTTTAAATGGGTTGAGTTTGCATCTGTGTGTGTTGTTTATTCATGGGTCCTGTAGCTTTGTTGTGTGTGTTCAGAATAGCACATACAGTGTCTCGTTTACATAAAACGGCGAGATTGAGGAGAACGCTGGAGGAGAGCGTGTCCCACGATGGAGATTTTCCAAAGTAATTTTAAGTTGATTGTTTTTGCAATTTTAAATAAAGCACTGCTGTTTTCTTCCACCACCTTTCGCATCGGCGGAAAAAAGTGGCGTCCCTGTTACCCTCCGATGTGTGCTTCGCATCCCAATGCCATAATTACACACATTAGCGTGTGTGTAGTACACATTCATGCATGTTAAACAGCTCCTCCAAGTATGAAAGCGGCATGTCGCGGACACTTAATAGTTTTTTCCCCTAATAGTCAAATACAGTATTTTTTCTCACTAGCTCGTGTCTTCCTCACAGATGCTATCTGACTGATAAGAGCGGTCGTTTTGTGCATCTGTGTTTGTCTTTCCATTCACTCAGCTTGTGTTGTTACAGAAACGCTTGCCGCTGTCCCTCGTACCCCTTCAGGCCAATTAGTATCCGTCATTTACTGAACTAACAAATATTTATAGGCCGGCTTTGTGCGGCTCGCAGCTTGAATGATTCAAAGCTGTCAGGATAGAGCATTTTATGACAGGTATGAATGGTCACAGCTTTCTGTATGAAGCTCCCCGAAGGGGTTTGGAAGGCAGTACATGCCCTTTCAGAGGTTTGCGGTTTGGTATTTTCTTAATGGAATGGTTACAGTCTGTTAACTTCAGGGTCTCCAACAGCACTAGCTAAAGGTGTCCTTGTTAATAAACTCATGGTATACTCGTAGGCTATTATCTTATCATGAGAGTTTATTTAATATTATGCAGATTATATATATATATATATATTATATATATATTAGCAGTTTTTAGATTTAACCATAGTTTTGAATTTAATTTAATATAATAATCTAAAAAGAAATAATTTACTTAATCACTATGAAAATACTAGGGCTGGGCAAGTTAACGTGTTATTATCGTGTTAACGCATTAATTGTTTAGCGCCGACAATTATTTTATCGCGCATTAACAGTTTTTTATTTTTATGAAAGTCCGTTGCTCACTGACTCTGAATACACACAGACAAAC
>NW_015559670.1:158268-163297 GCF_001515605.1 Sinocyclocheilus anshuiensis | reverse complement strand
CCATGGGCCATGGGTCACAGGAGGGGTGGGATGTTGATCAGTACTGGCTTGGGATGAGTGTCATCACAACCAATGAGAGCATTTGAGCATTTGCTCTCAACCAATGAGAGCATTTGGGGAGGGCCTAAGACTACAGCAGCGCTTGCATGAATGCTCTCGATCAAATTATTTAGGCTAAGCATCAACATTCACAAACCACTGTCCACTGTTATTTTTAACAGAAAAGAATGGAACGTGCTCGTAACCATGACTTCAAAAGTAGGAAACAGGAAGTTTCCGATAGCACGTGAAGACAGCAGAGAAGTGCTCTCGCTCAGCCCAGTGGAGTGCATCGTTTTGTTGTCGTTTTGACGCGGTAACACACATATGTTAGCGCTCACACTCACTGATCTATATATAACTGAACCGCGCTCTGGCCCACCTCTCCCAACCGAGCCAGGGACGGCTAAACGAACTGTGCCCGAGCGCGGCACAGAGCAATCACACTAGTCAAACGAACCGGGCTTTGGGGGTCAGACGCACTCGGGCACAGTCAAGATTACCTAGTGTGAGTACACTCTTATTCTCCTGCATCCTACACACAGGAGTCTCTACCCACCTGCACTCTGCTGCGTTGGGTCCCTCGATAGTGCAGGTCTCTAAGGTGCCTGTTATAATGTTATGATGGAGGCTCTGGACTCTGAGCATAAGTTGTTTTTCTATAACAAACTATAAAATATTTTCTATAAAAACGTTAATGCCCTGGCATTGGCAAATAGCTTGTTTTATATTTAATTTGATTACATTAATGTTATAAGTTGAGATTTACAAGAAATATTTTATCTGCTACTATGTAAAAGGAATACTGTAAAAAAACACCTTTTTTGTTTAAAGTGTTTGCAAACCAAATTTTATTGCACTTGTGTTCATATAGCAGTACTTTTAAATTAAAAAAGTGCACAATACACTACTTTTGAATGCATTATTGAATTTTGGGCATAATGCGATTAATCGCGATTTAAAAAAAATGAATTGTTGCCTAGCACTAATATATATATATATATATATATATATACAGTATATCATTAATGTCTGATTTACCATATACTTTATTTTAATTGTGTGTAGATGGGGTTGGTGTTTGCTAACTGCAGAGATGAGACTTGCTGATATGTGAAGTTATTGCAATCATGAAAGTCTTCAGGAGCCGTTTTCCCCCCACTCTTCTTAACCTATAATTACCCGGTTAAATTTAAACTCCACAGCAGGTCAAGTCAGGAATCAAATCAAATTATAATCCCTACCGGATAATCAGGGAAGGCCACTCGGAAAGACAGTCGGCGTTACCGCTGATTGTGTTTGTGTGCATGTGGGGTCGTTTTAAAAGTTTTGCCAGCAGCGGTTTGACTCTGCTCTGATCCTAGGTTGTGTAAAACATGCCACAAAATTGAAACTCCTAATTAGTTTCCTTTTGTGCCTGATAAAGAAGGATTTGCCGCTTATGGCTGGTTGGTGCAGCATTTAGAAACCCTCGGCCAAGCCAAGTAACAAAAGTGGTGATTTTACCCCTTTCCCAAGACCCCAGATTAAGAAATCTCATCAGGTAGCCATTGCCCTCTGATCCTGGCGGATAAAATGATTTTTTTTATGGTTCCCATCAAAGAGATGTTTTGTTCTTTGAAACTAGTTTTTTGTCTGACTTTCAGATGGATTCCACCAAGGTTTAAAAGCTTGTCGACCAATTTCCCATGTTTGCTGTGTGTTTATTTCCTCCTTCAAAACTGATTTAACATACACTTTACATTTTCTCAGTGTGGATATTGGATATCGGCGTTTTTCGGGAGTTGTGGCTCTGTGTTGTTGCGCATACATTTACAGCCGAAGGTGTTTCCAAGTCACGTTAGAGGTCGATGCTGCCGTCATACCAGCATCCACCCACATCAAATGCTTAATCAATTCTTCACCGGTAAACAGGATTATGAGCAGAAGCCTTTGTGTGCTAGTGCTCCCGATGGAGACCCAGCTCTCGACTCCTAGATTCAATTGAACTCCGTTCAAATGGCAGATCATTGATTGGCCCGATTGGTGTAGGCTGCATCTTGTTCTGTTGAAGACTTTTGTCCTTGTGGCAGATCCAGTCAGCCTTTCTTTTGATTCCCAGCAGATCTATCATACTATTTAATTCTAGTCACCATTACACGATACAGATTGTTTCAAAGTAGCTTCCCAGTCATAACAAAATCAATGCAAACGGCTCTAGTGACATTAATACTAGTTGTTTGACTGGCGCTTATGGACCCTCAGGTCTTGGCATGTTTTTTGAACCAATCACCAGATGCCATGTGACGGTAATCACTCTTGGATTATTTGGTGGTTTTTAGTTGTAATATTCATAATCTTCACAGTCATGCTTTATAAATGTTGTGTGTGCAATAAGTATCCTTTAATGCAGCGCATTCTGTATCATTGCAGTATTGAAATATTTTATATATGTTCATATCAATGTATTTGAACGACAACATCGCCCTCTTTTACAACTTTTTACAAGAATCTTGTACCACTATAAATAGTTGCTCAGATAATGATTCAGTATTATTCTTTACTGAAAGTCATGCATCATCATGCAGTCCAAAATTTGGTCACAATTTGATTCATGATTCTTTACTAAATGATACAAAACATCATGAAATATGACATTTTGATTAAACATTTACATTTTACGTTTATTAAATTAGCAGACGCTTTTATCCGAAGCACCTTAACAAATGAGGAATTAGGGATATGCCGGTATCAAATTTTCATGTTGCGATTAATTGCTAATGCTTTTGTCACGGTATACGGTATTATCACAGTATTGAAATTTTGTTTAAAAAAGAAGTGCTGTCATAAAACAGTATATAACAGGTTTAATAACTTTTTTTCTTATAACAAAAATAACTGAACATTTAAATGCAATAAAGCAATACAGAAAAATGTATAAAGTTAAAAGTTTTACACAGATTAAAGTGCAAAAGAACTATAAAGACCAATAGGTATCACTTTACAATAAGACCTATCTGCTGTCAGAGAGTGAAAGTGCGCTTTCATCCAGAGCGTCTCTCACATGTTCCGCCATGTGCTTCTCGTCCGCACTTATTTACATCAGAGTGCGCAGTACAGCGGAGTTGTGCATTTTGACCACTTGATGAGAAAAGTATTCTTTAAATGCATTCAAAATTCTGAATAATTTGTAATATATAATTATTCACGGTATTTAGAAGTGCCCACGATAACAATATCGTGCATATTCATTACCGGGATATATCGCATTACCGAATACCGGCACAAGTCTATGAGGAATACAACAAGCGATCATCGTAATGTTAAAATTAAAATCATTATTTTTAAATACATGCTGAAAACAGAAATGTAACTTGAAGGACAATCATATGCATCTGAACCGGAAGTATTTTTGACATGTGGACTTGGTTTTACAGCTGAAAATGTATCAGCAGGTATAAAAAATGAATATGCAATACATTAATTATTAATTGATCATTAAAACCCATAATTGGTGCATTGAGTTTCTTTGTCAAAATAATGCACTGGAATGCATTTTTAAGTTATGCAATTTTACATCCCTACTAACAGATGTCCTGACATTCACTATGCAGGTCCGCTGTTGAGATCTTAACACAGTTTTCCCATCTATGTTGGATTTCAAGCTTATTTCTATGCTATCTAGGTGCATCTGATCTTATTTAACCCCACAGCAAAAGGTGAAAGTTAGAGAAAGACTACGGCATTTACGACTCTGATTCCCTAAGAGTCTGTAATTAAATCTCACTTCTGTGGTTCCGCCCTCCAACACGTCGGTGTACCGCTGACAGAACGCAAACACAGTACTACTGCAGCCTTCCCCGCTGCTACAGACACTGACAGCACACTCATTACAGCCTGATTCCTACATTTAATAACAATCATTTGTGCAAACAATTACCTAAAGCTTAGAGTTAAGAAGTTGTTCTCTAAGAGTAGTAAAGTGCAATTCAAAATATTTCATCTCCAAACACTTTTAAAGGTCCCATATTGTCAAAAATGAAATTTCCTGGCTTTTTTTCACGATAACTGAGGTCTAGGGTCTATTTAACTACCATATAAGTTTCAAAACAGTCAGTCCACAGTAAAATTCACACAGCCTGCATAAAGTAGCTGTGATTTTTCACGAACCGTTGTGACTTCCGTAAAAAGTTGATGTCAGAACTACACAGTCACGCCTTCAGTCACCACCCCTAGCACCGCCCACAGTCCCACTCTCCTTTTGCCAAACCCCCAGACAACATTGCGTCCATGCTATTGCTGAGCAACAACAACACGGAAACATGTCAAAAAGGTTAACTTTAACCACGAAACCAGATCGGCCGACCTGTAACGTTACACTCTCACTCAAAGGATGGACGATCTGACAGGATTGTTACTATGAGGTGGATCACATCTAACGTGTATACAGGTGCATCTCAATAAATTAGAATGTCATGGAAAAGTTCATTTATTTCAGTAATTCAACTCAAATTGTGAAACTCATGTATTAAATAAACGACAGACTTAAACTACTTCAGTCTGTGTGCATTGAATTTATTTAATACACGAGTTGCACAGTTTGAGTTGAATTACTGAAATAAATGAACTTTTCCACGACATTCTAATTTATTGAGATGCACCAGTAGTAAAGACAAACTCACCCTTTCTATCTAGTCATGATGAATATGTATATACATTTCTATTTCAGCAGGCAACTATTTTTACAGCTACATTATTGTTCCAGCCACAATTAATCACAACAATGTATATACAATTACAAATGATTATATATAAATCGTCAGTCTGTTGTATTATACACATGCACAGACATTATTTCATACACGACATAATCGTGAGATGCAAGAAACATAGACATATGGCAAGAAATCTGTAGACGCGCCCATAACAACAAAAGACAATACTTTATTGAACCTTTTCTGATAAGAAGTGTGCGCTGCAAATGCGAGCATTTTTGACGATCGTTTCTGTC
>NW_015559670.1:143887-157969 GCF_001515605.1 Sinocyclocheilus anshuiensis | reverse complement strand
TATTTTAAGCTCCTTATGTAGCCGAATCTGCGCTGGTTTGAATGGGCCGCCTCCAGTTTCCCCTTTGTTTTGCTGCCTCCAGCTAGCGCTGTGATGTCGGCTGACCCTAGTTACCTGTGGTTGGCCTGGCCGTGCGTCACTCAGAAAACAACAGGCCAATCAGAAGAGAGGCTCATGAATATTAATTGGACGGGCCAAAATCGACCTGTTCTCAGCAGAGCTCCTGAGAGAGGAGCTGTAAAAATATATTGAGATGGTTTTTGGTACTTATACCGCAAATATATATTCTTAAGGACATCAAGACTTAAAATAAAACTCCAGAAAGGTGTAAAATATGTGACCTTTAAAGAAGTCGTCCCATTTTTAGAAATTAATTAGAGCCTGGTGTGTTTCTCCCCCAGTTTGGTTTGTGTTGGTATACATAGTGGCATTTTAGCCCAAGATTTTTAGATTTCAATTGATCTAGACTGTAATTTATAATCAAAACATGCCTTTTTCTCAGAAAATGCCTTGTAATGAAAGTAGTTTTCCAGACGCAGCCTGGATTCCCGCTCAGACTGATAATAGCAGCCATGTTGATGAACAGAATAAAGACCAGTAAAAGCCTGAAGAGCTGTTGTCTATCTATTTTGAAGTTCATAATTGCCATTTTAAGCTGATTTTTGGTTTGTTTAAAAGTATTAGCTTGTGAAAGTGAATGAATCAAGAAGAGAGCGCAACATTGTGTCATTAAAGTCCATTTCAAACTGACACAAGCTATAATTCTGAAACTTAACTAAGGGTGCTTTCACACCTGGCTCGTTGTTTCGGAACCTGGCGCATTTTGCCCCCTTAGCTCGGTTCGTTTGGGCATATGTGAACACGGCAATGGCGCTCGGATCCGTGCCAAAAAAATCGGTCTGAGATCGCCTGAACGAGGTGGTCTCGGCTCGATTGGAAACTAACTCTGGAGCGGTTCGGTTGTAGTGAGAAAGCAATCCGATCTAATGGACCAACGAACCAGGCTATATCACAATGTATAATGGGTAATTACGTAAGTTCTGTGAAAAGCATTAGCTTTGTTGTTTTGCTAATACTTCAAAATTAACCATGTGAATATCTGTGGGTGAGCACGTCTTCGCCATTCAAAATCAAAGTGCACTTTTTCATTTTATAATGCCGTCCTATTGCTCTTCTTCCTAGTAGGTGCATTTTAAAAATGTTTTCCTGATGAATCCTGGACTCCTGCTCAAAGTGATAAATTAATATAATGACATCTGCAAAAAAAAAAACAACAAGCCCGCGAAGCTGTTGTCGTTCCATCCTGATGGATGACAGCAGTGACAGCTAGTGGAATCCTGGAAAATAAACCGTGAAACTTTGACCATTGAGAGAACAGTTTACTCGCGCGTGACTTGTATTAACAAATTTGGTCCATATAGAAACATTGCCGTGTGAAAGCGAACCGCACCAAGAATAAAAAGCAACATTGTCATAATTTTAATCCCTGTTTCGGAACAAAACAATCGATCTACAGGTGTGAAAACACCCTACATTTTCAAAATAACCGTTATATTTAAGTGTGCCATTTTGATTTGTCTTAATGAAATGTTAAGTTTAGTATCTGCCCATTTAAAATGAAAACTGTTGGACCAAGCAGGAGCAAACACTTTTTTAAAAAGTTGCCCCATTTTTAGAAATAATTCGGAGCCTGGTGTGTTTCTCCCTGAATTTGGTTTGTGTAGGCATATATGGCAGCATTTTACTTGCATCCACCCAAGATTTTTAGACTTCAAGTGATTTAAATTGATTTTTTCTCCAAAAATGCCTTTTAAGGACTGTAGTTTTCCAGACGCAACCTGTATTCACACTCAGATTGATAAAAGCAATAATGAAACAGAAAGAAAGCCAGTAAAAGCTTGCAGAAATATTATATATTTTGAAGTTCAGAAATGCTGCTTTCAGCTAAATTTCAGCTGGTCTATTTTGAAATACTGTGGCTTCTGAAAGTGAATGAACCAAGAAGAAAATGTGACAATTGAGTCCATTTCAGAACAACACAGACAAACTACAGGTCTGAACTATACCTAAATTTAGGCAATAGTCATTATATTTAAGTGTGCCATTTTACTTTGTCGCAATGACATTTTTAAATGACAGCGTCAAATGACAAGTGTAGGACCAAGCAGAAGCCTCTCTGCCAAGTGGTCATGTTGGCAACAGGTAAGCAGTAAGTGGCAATTCATCTTTGGCTAGTGCTGATTTAATGTCTGCCCAAGTGGTGGATTTCACAAGTCTGGGTTAAGTGCAAACACTAGAAATTGGATAAAACCTGTATTATATTTATTGACATTTAAATTTTTATGCATTTGACAGATCCAATATGGCACTCGAGGTTACAGAAAATGGCCTGAAATTGTTAACAACATATTTATTTATTTAAATCTATTTTTTGCCCAAATAGAATGGGTTATGTGCTGCTTGAACCCAACGCTGTCCTTTATTCCCTCTCAAAAGATCTGCAGTGGCGTGTCATAGATCCCCAGAATCTTCAAAGGAGGACGATGAACAAATCATTTAGTGCAGTGGATCTAGTTTAGATTAATCATTCGTAAGGCCAAATGAAATCTCCAGTAGGCACGGACCTCCTGCGGAGAACATTTCACATCCACTCCAGACTTCCCTTTCTCTTTTTATGTGCTGCTTTGCTCATTTGACAGCTCTGTAGAGCAGTTTCATGGCTTAACCTTGCCAAGAGCCGCTTTCCCTCCGTCATTGATCAGCTCTGCGGGTTGTGTTCGTCAAAGCGGCCATATTTTCACAGCTGAACTGACACCGTAACCTGTGTTTGTGATTCAGGCATAGCTGATTATTGATCAGCGTCTATCAGGTTAGCTGAGCATCGAAAACCATTCACAATGAGCTTCGTAGTGTTGGAGTCTCCGTGGGTTTTTCTAGTAATTGTTTGGTGTGTGAGAGAACAGGAAATATAATTTATAGTACTACATTTTTTTTGTTATTTTAGATTTTAATGATAATAATACAATTGTAAATTAAAATTAATTACTTCTAATAAAATTAATTACTTCTAATTCTAATAGAATCTTATATATATACATCTATGTGTGTGTAATGGCAAAATGAATGTTTGGAAATGTAAACTATATAATATATACACACACACACACACACACACACACATATATATATATATATATATATATGTGACCCTGGACCACAAAACCAGTCATAAGGGTCAATTTTTCGAAATTGAGATTTATACATCACCCGAAAGCTGAATAAATAAGCTTTCCGTTGATGCATGGTTTGTTAGGATAGGACAACATTTGGCTGAGATTCTACTATTTGAAAATCTGGAATCTGAGGGTGCAAAAAAATCTAAATATTGAGAAAATCGCCTTTGAAAGTTGTCCAAATTAAGTTCTTAGCAATGCATATTACTAATCAAAAATTAAGTTTTAATATATTTATAGTAGGAAATTTACAAAATATCTTCATGGAACATGATCTTTATTTAATATCCTAATGATTTTTGGCATAAAAGAAAAATCAATAATTTTGACCCATACAATGTATTTTTGGCTATTGCTACAAATATACCCCAGCGACTTAAGACTGGGGTATATATATACTTTAATAATTTTCCATTGTTATAGTTTGAAGCAATATGTTTGTGTTTGATTCTTTGTATTGTTCTGCTCAGTGAACCTTTGAATTGTTTGTTTGCAAAAGTTTGAGCCTGGAGCTTCTTTATCTTTCGATGCAGGGAAGCGTTTTGCTGCCTCTGTGAATTTGTTTGTCACCTTTGTTGATTGTGAATATCCAGCCATATCAGGCCAGAGCCGAGGGAAGAATGTGGCAGGATGGATCCAGTAGAGGAATTCTGCCATAGAAGAATAATTAAAGCTGGAAATGAACAGGAGTGATTCTGAGTTGAGATGAATTCAGTGTCGTCCAGAACAGGAAGTTCTGATTTGATCAGACTCTCTCTGTAGAAAGAGGCATCGCCAGCCAGAAGCTCTCAGCCAGGTTTGATGCCAGTCTCTTTATTTCATAGCCAGTGTAAATGTGACAGTGCAGAAATATATTAGATTGATCAAATAGCTTCCATCCTCATCTGCTTGATCAGATGTAAGACTTGAGATTTGTGTGGATGTCATGTACCATGCTTCTTCATTTCAAAAAGTACTGCATTTAAAACTTTTATGTCTTTTTCTTAAAAATGAAAAATAAAATTATACTTTTATTTCTTTTTTATATTAAATAAATGTATAATTTAAGATTTTTATTTATTTTATATTTTAAAAAGTACATTTCAAACTTAGTCTTAGTCATTTAAACTTAAACACATTAAACACACGCACATTTATTCACATTAAACATACATTTCTCATTTCATCACTTGTGGATGCATGGAATTCAGCGTGCGTATGTGCATGAAAGAAAATGCAATCATTATTCAATGCACACGCACATGTGCATGCATGAAAGAATGTAATTTAGTCCTTCACATTAAAAGTAGATTTGCAAAAAATGATGTAGAGATGCATTAAATTTAGTGTTCATATGCACACATGAAAGAAAAAAGCAATAACAATTCAGTATGCATGTAAATGCATGAAAGAAAAGATCAGCTGTGGTTCAGCATACGTATGTGTTGTACTGACTGCATACACTGAAGTTTTTTTTTTCTTTTTCTCCTTCTTGCAAGAATGAACAACTCAATTCTTTTGCAAATAATACAATGACATCATCAGCGATGGTAAGATTTCTGAATGTCGAAGTGACCTGAATTAAAAAAAGTGGCAACTGAAGAGATTTTATTCTGACCTGTTCACATCCTCAGGCTGAGATAAGAGCTATTTTTACTAGTTAAAACTCGTAATTACAGTAATTCAGTGGGGATTTTCAAACTTTAATGTCAAATTTAAGTGCTACAGACATCTGTTAAGCAGTCGGAGCTGAATTAATTGGAGAATTTTGTGAAGACGAAGAAAAAGAAGTCTGAGGGATTTCAATAGAGTGTCACTTTGAAGCATTGTAATTAATTGATCTTATATAACCATTCAGAGTCTACCACACGTTTTTAGGCGCTCGATGATTCAGCCGTGACAGTGAGAGATATCCCTGTTGTTCTTTCTTCGTTGATTAATAGCGGCGTGTCGACCAGTCTGAACTGCGTTTGAAGGACGTTGCTCTGCTCTCAAGCTTTACAATTCAGAACGAGCAGCTTGAAAAGGGTCTTTTGTGTCCCTCAGACCTGATTCCCACTAGTGTTTCTTTCAGCGTTGAGTTGTGCACTTGAGAACATTGTGCCCTGATCTTGAAGAAGACAGTACGGATGTTTCCTTTAGCCTTGTGGAATAAAACTCTCGAGCAGGTAAGGCTCTAGTGTGATTGTAGTGGCCTGAAAGCACCAGACACCTTCATGTTTGCCAGCTGAGAGTGCTAATGTGGAGGAAATGAGATGAGAAGATAAACTCTTGCTGAGGTCGCCCGCCTGCTGATTCTGTGCTTTTATATAGATTCCCAAGTAAAATTTATGCTGTTACATGACAGCGCTCCACCTTGGTATAACTCAGCTTAATAATTCATCTAAATTACCACATGGTTAAACATTTACAGGAGGGCTGTTAATAGATCGCTGACATTCATGTTCTAGAATCTAAGAAAGATAGGACCAAGTTTATCCAGACCTTTAGGTAGAAACCCTTCTGATCTGGTTAGTAAGAGTTTGTTCGAAACCATTTGCATGCACATCATGGCCAATGTACCAGAGGAAATCCAGAGGATTTGTGCTGTTTCAGAGTGCAAACTATATGATGATTTTAAGAATGTCTACTTATATTATTAATAATAACAACAACAACTGGTATTATTGTTGTTATTAAAAATAGTACTTACAGGATTTTTTTTCAGGGAAATTTTCAGTGTCATCATTAATATAATAATAATAATAATAATAATAATACTTAGGTAATTTGCAGGGCAATTTTCAGTGTAATCTTTAATAATAATAATAATAATATGTCAATTATTAATATTAATATTAATACTTATATCAAAAGTTCAAGGCCATTTTCATTGCCATTAATAATAACAATAACAGTAATATTAATACTTATAGGTAATTTTCAGGGCAATTTTTTGGTGTCATCTTTAATAATATTAATAATAACAATAAATGTCAATAATAATAATACTTATATCAAAAGTTCAAGGTGATTTTCAGTGTCATTAATAATAATAATAATAATAATTGTGATGATGCTGATAATAATAATAATAATAATAATAATAATAGTTCGTTTTCAGGACAATTTACAGTGTTATCTCACACACGTCTTTTGGTTTTGAAAAGAAACTAAACGAAACGAAAAGAAAAGCAGTCAAATAGCCAAAAAACACCAGAAAAAAACTCTTTCAAATGTTAATAAAACAAATATAGCTTTATCTATAAAGAATTTTGCCAGAATGATTATGTAGTTTACAGTATATTCATTATCTTTATTCTGCATGATAATCCCTAACTATGTTTATTTTCTAGCAAAGACACATCAATAAAAGTTTGAATCTTCTCAAAAATGTCATTCAGCCAAATAGCAACTATTAAAAGACTTTTAAAACAAAACGCTAAAGTGATAAATAATGACAATACTTATATTTTGTGAATATACCGCCTAGTGCTGATGCAAAGTGGCCTGCTGTTGCTATGTTAACCTCCTCAAATGGGCGCAACTTCTGTTTGCCAGCTTTCCTAGTGGAAAATATTAACTTGTCTTCTAACTTTTTGTCCTAGAGAAATGTTGTTTGTTTAGGTTAAAGTGTTTTGATGTCCTTTGAGTGCGTTCGAGTTCCTGCTGTTGCTATGTTAACCTCCTCAAATGGGCGCAACTTCTGTTTGCCAGCTTTCCTAGTGGAAAATATTAACTTGTCGTCTAACTTTTTGTCCTAGAGAAATGTTGTTTGTTTAGGTTAAAGTGTTTTGATGTCCTTTGAGTGCGTTCGAGTCTTAAACTGCAGCTCAGACTCCTGTAATACACAGAACTCCAGGAATCAGTCTGCGCATGAGTCTGGCTTTCCGGCACTTTTACTGCGTCTGCTCGGTGCCACGGACAGACCTGGTTGCCATGACAACCTGTTCATTGTGTGTGTGTGTGTGTGTGTGTGCTGTGACAATGTGGTCATCCCCGAAACCGCTCTAGAGCAACAGCCACCACAACAATGCTGACGTGGTGAACCTGAGAGACA
This sequence comes from Sinocyclocheilus anshuiensis, assembly GCF_001515605.1. Classification (NCBI taxonomy): domain Eukaryota; kingdom Metazoa; phylum Chordata; class Actinopteri; order Cypriniformes; family Cyprinidae; genus Sinocyclocheilus; species Sinocyclocheilus anshuiensis. The sequence goes on along the minus strand of NW_015559670.1, from coordinate 150,718 downwards.
GAGATCAGCAGAACGTGAATCATTCTGACTCGGGTGAGTGCATAACCACCTAGCAACACACGAGTAAACACTACTCCCGTTTTCTTCAGAGAATGTCAAAATGAAGTTTTTGTATGGAGTTTGCATTTTTTGCATGTATGATTGCCCGTTTTCTCTCTGTCTTTGTTCTGTTCATCATTATGGAGGGATATCTCCATCTGTCCACAGCTGATCTACCTATCATTTTCACATCCCCTAGCAACAGCTCTTTAGAAAACTAAATATAACACTTGGTAAGGTGTCGCACCAGAGCCGTGTGTGTACATGCATGTGGTGCAGCTGTATGCTGCAGAGTATTGTTTCCATACAGATCCAGCTGTATCCATGGGCATTTGTGTGCTGTAACTCTCACTGATATATGACATTACACTAATTGTGCTTTCTGATGCCAGTCGTCTTGACAAAGAAAAGTCCAGATCAAATTTCAGCATAAAATCAAAAGAAAGAGTATAACGAATATTAAACTGGTCCTTTTTTATGACACTCTTTTCATGACAATTAAGCATATTTTTCACCTAAATGAACATTACTGTAATGCATCCTGAAATGTAACCGTTGCTTGTTTTTGTAATTTTTATTTTTTGTCAGTTCTGATTCTAATTAGACTTTCATGACTGTAATACTGGAGCACAATCCAATGATTTTAATTAAGAAAAATTTTAATTTTTAAAATGCTGCCATGCATAAATATTTGTTTGTTCATTTATTTTGTCATTAAAATAATGTTCAACAAATGGCCCTAAATGAGCATCATTTTCTTGCAAAATGCTAAATTAATTTTCTTATTGAGAAAAGTGACCTGGACATGTTCTTGACCAGTTTGGTGAGATTCACCTGTAGAGATTTTCTGATTTAATACATGGGTTACTGAAGTGTGTGTGTGTGTGTGTATGTGTGTGTGTGGTAGATGAAATGGAGGGCTATTATTTGTAAAGTGGATCAGGCGAAAATAAGATACAATTTCAGAAAAGTGGAGACTGTGATCTCGTATTGTCTACAAATTGAACACATACACAGAGAGAGAGAGAGAGAGCTCGTCTCTGGATACTCCTGAAATAGCACAACACAATCAACCTCTGGACTTGTGTTCAGAATACAAGATTGAAGGAGGTTCAACTACATCATTCATGTTTTGTATTATTTTTGGTGGATTTACTTTCTGAATCAAGAATTTGTATCTTATTAAAGCTGCAGTGGATGAACAGACAACAAAGCTTAAGAAATTCTTAGTCGACATGAAAATGGCATTCTTAACCCATTTTACTGCAATGTCATGCATTTTAGTGAAACAGAACATTCACTGAGAAAAAAAGTACAGTGGGACTTCATTTTATATGTCAGGAATTAATTGGATTGTGAAAAGATAATTTATTCTTTAAATAAATAAATTAATACAAAAATACCAATAAAGGGCATTAAATTGTGCACAAAATAATAATAATTTATATATATATATCATTTATTTCGGTGATTCAACGCTGAATTTTCAGCATCATTACTCCAGTCTTCATCCTTCAGAAATCATTCTAATATGCTAATTTATTATCAATTTTGGAAACAGTTCTTCAGTTTATTTATTTATTTTTATTGGAACCTGTGATACTTTTTTCAGGATCCTTTAATGAATAAAAGGTTAAAAAGAACAGCATTTATTCAAAATAGAAATCTTTTCTAATAATAGGCCTATACACTAACATATACACTGTTCTTTTGAAACTTTTAAGTATATTAAAATAGAAAACCGTTATTTTAAGTTGCAATAATATTTCACAATATTGCTGTTTTTTCTGTATTTTTTAATCAAATAAATGAAGCCTTGATGAGGGTAAGAGACTTGTTAAAAAACATTAAAAATCTTACTAATCCCAAACAACCTTAACCTTTATTTATATAACAAAAACAAAAACAACCCATGAAACACCCTTTTTTTCCATAATCCAGTTAAATCGACTCAATCGAAAGTTGTGCCCTATTTTCAGCTAAATATTGTTTCATACATCACAATATTTTGACGGCTAAGTGACGACGTGTTTTGTGGTCTGCGTTTGATCTTCGGCATTTAAAAACAAAGCTTTAAATGAAACAGGAGTTGTTGGAAAGAATCTTGATTAAACAGCTTGTGTTTAGTCGGTGCCGGTGGCATTGTTTTGTTCCAAAAACGCTTTCGGTTTCTGCTGAAATGCTATTTTGGGACTTGAAATAGCATTTGGGTTTGCTGAGTGAAAAACTTTATTTCACCAAGTCTTACGTCAGTCAGGAGGGACCGTGAATATTTGATGATACGAAGCCAAACATTTGGGCTCGGCTTATAAAAAATAAAGCTTGACATTTGCCTTCTCGGTTTTTGATAGCGACTGTTAAATTATCATTACCCAAACAGACGGCCATACCTGCCGCTTCTCAGAGTTCAGACCGAGGCATCTACAGCTGTCCTGTCAATGAGAGATTGTTTATCCTGCAGTGAGCTGCTGTAGTCCTGCGGGGCAGGCTGTCTGTCTGTGTGTCATTGACAGAGGCCCGCAGGGACCACATCTCCCAGCATGCCGCTCTCCGGGGACGGGGCTCGTGTGACAGCTCTGTGAAGAGCCACAGAGAACTCCTCATCGTGATAGATAGCGACAGCTGAGAGCAGCTTTCTTCATCATCAGTAGCACAAAACCTGGATTATTTCCTCTTTGTTTTTAGTGAGCGTTCGTTCATGATCTGCTCTGAGATCAGTGCTGGTGCATCATGGGTTGCCACTGTTGACTCTTTGAGAGTCAAGTTTGATGATCAACTGAAACAGTCTAGTAGATGTGTTTTGTGGGTTTCGTTTAATTGTACAGGGTTTGTTCATCCAAGATTTGTCATCGTTTACTCACCCTCATTATTTAAACCTGTGTGATTTTCTCTTCTGTGGCAATAAAAGGGCATGTGTTCTTTTTCTTACAATAATAGTGAATGTGGCCTCAAGTCTTGAGCTGCACAAATGTTCAAAATAGTCCAAATTACAATGCCGTTCAAAAGTTTACGTTCAGTAAGATTTTATTTGTTTATTTTCAGTTTGTTTATTTCTATCGTTTTTGAAATTAATACCTTTGAATAATAATAATTTGATCAAAAATACTTACGTTGTGAAATATAATTTCAGTTTAAAAATGAATGTTTTCTATTTGAATATGTTTTAATATGTAATTTATTACTTTGATGCAACGCTGAAGTGTCTTCAGTCTTCAGTGTCACATGATCCTTCAGAAGTCATTCTAATATGCTGATTTGCCGCACTGAAACATTTCTTATTATTATCAATATTGAAATCAGATGTGCTGCTTAATAATTTTTGTAAAAACTGTGACACATTCTTTTACTCCAGATTTTTTGATGAATAGGAAGTTCAAAAGAATGTATATATTTAAAACAGAAATCTTTTGTAACATTATAAATGTCATTACTGTCACTCTTAAATAAATGTAATGCATACTTGTTGAATAAAAGTATTAATTACTTAAAAAAAAAAAAAAACATTACAGACCCCAAACTTTTGAACGATAGTGTGTATATACTGTATATTTGAATGAACTATTCCTTTCAGTAAGTTATTTTCTACACATTTAAACAAATTTTATCACTACCTTTTTTTATACAGCTCTTCTACAAACTTCTTATTTTGTTCATTCGCATCCAAAATAACGGAAGTATTATTTTCCTTAAATGAGGCTTCATTTTTCTGAATCTCACTGTAATCACAAAAGCCAAACTTTTTCCTGAAGAAGTGTTTATATATTTGATGGTATTGCTTTTCAGTACCTGAATGTTCAGTCATTTACTGGTAGTTTTGCACCATTTCAAGGTTCATACGGTTTTTAATAAATCACTCAGTGAGTAATGAGTGCTGTGTATATTTGTATTTGGTGGCTTTATGAGCCATTTGAAGACAAAGTTTGAATTACATTAAAGATGAATAGTTTTGAATGGAGAGTTTGTACAGTTGATTTTTTTGCGGGGTTGTAGTTTTGAGAAATGCGTTACAGGATTGAGTAAATGTGCAGTTGAGAAAAACAGTAGCTTGTGTTTGTGATGATTTCTGAATGGCTTCTTATTGCGGTTTAGTTTTCAATAAATGTGAGCTGAAGAGTTTTGCGTTGCAAATATAAAGCATGTTTCAGCAGAGAAGACTGCTCGAGTTTCTCTCACACCTCTGTCTCTCTCTCTGTTTGTCTGCAGATGTTGTGGTTAACGGAAAGCCGTGTGACTGTGACGTGATCGCTGACTGCAGGGTCGGAGATGCTGTGCCGTTAGAGGTGAAACTGACCAACCGCAGCAAGAGCGCCGTCGGACCGTTCTCTCTGACCGTCGTCCCCTTCCAAGACTATCAGAACGGAATCCAAAACTACGACCTGCAGGATGCCGTCACTTTCATCGGCTCCAACACCTTCTACATCGGCACGGTGAGCAGCAGGACACTGTCTGAGCCGGGTCACATCCTCAACGTCTGAGGAACGTTTAGCTCTCATTCACAGGCCACTTACATATATGTTGCTCAAGGTTCCTTGCAAAAGAAATTCTCATTTAGTTTTTAAGAGAGATTCAGCCACATTGGAGGGTTTTCGAGCATGAACCGCCTTTTTAAGGTCATGCCACAGCATCTCAGTCAGATTCAGGTCAGGACTTTGACTAGGCCACTCCAAACTCTTCATTTTGTTTTTCTTCAGCCATTCAGAGGTGGATTTGCTGATGTGTTTTGGATCATTTTCCTGCTGCAGAACCCAAGTTCGCTTCAGCTTGAGGTCACGAACAGATGGCCGGACATTCTCCTTCAGGACTTCAGAACAGCCCCAGACCATCACACTACCACCACCATATTTTACTGTTGGTATGATGTTCTTTTTCTGAAATGCAGTGTTACTTTTACGCCAGACGTAATGGGACACACACCTTCCAAAAAGTTCAACTTTTGTCTCGTCAGTAGTATTTTCCCAAAAGTCTTGGGGATCATCAAGATGTTTTCTGGCAAAACTGAGACGAGCCTTTATGTTCTTTTTGCTCAGCAGCGGTTTTCGTCTTGGAACTTGGCCATGCAGACCACTTTTGCCCAGTCTCTTTCTGATGGTGGAGTCATGAACACTGACCTTAACTGAGGCAAGTGAGGCCTGCAGTTCTTTGGATGTTGTTGTGGGGTCTTTTGTGACCTCTTGGATGAGTCGTCGCTGTGCTCTTGGGGTAATTTTGGTCGGCCGGCCACTCCTGGGAAGGTTCTCCACTGTTCCATGTTTTTGCCATTTGTGAATAATGGCTCTCACTGTGGTTCGCTGGAGTCCCAAAGCTTTAGAAATGGCTTTATAACCTTTTCCAGACTGATAGATCTCAATTACTTTCTTTCTCATTTGTTTCTGAATTTCTTTGGATCTCGGCATGATGTCTAGCTTTTGAGGATCTTTTGGTCTACTTCACTTTGTCAGGCAGGTCCTATTTAAGAGATTTCTTGATTGCGAACAGGTGTGGCAGTAATCAGGCCTGGGTGTGGCTAGAGAAATTGAACTCAGGTGCGATAAACCACAGTTTTAACAGGGGGGCAAACACTTCTTCAGGGCCATGTAGTTTTGGATTTTGTTTTCCCTTAATAATAGAACCCTTCATTTAAAAACTGCATGTTGTGTTTACTTGTGTTATCTTTGACTAATATTTAAATTTGTTTGATGATCTGAAACATTAAAGTGTGACAAACATGCAAAAAAATGAGAAATCAGGAAGGGGGCCAACACTTTTTCACACCACTGTGTATATATATATAAAATTATACAAGACTTATACATTGTTTGGCTTAAAACAGTCAACAATGAACACATCTACTTATTCTTTGTAAGTACTATTTTTCACAAGTCATCAAAACTGTGAAAACATATGGGAATTATGTAAAGACCAGTAATGTTAAACAGATGAAAATGTATATTTTCTTAATTTAGTTTTCTTTATTTTCTTTATCTATATTAATAAATAACAAAAAAAAAAAGAAAAAAATAATTTTTACTGGTAGTGTTTGTGAAATTATGACAGAAATACATAAATATATATGTAATATTGCATAACTCTTTAATATTTATATATAATACATGTTTAGATTATATTATTAGTTTATTATTACTACTACTACTACTACTACTATTACGAGTAGTGGTACTAGTAGTAGTAATAATAATCTGATAATTGGACATTTATATGTATTTTTATTTATTTATTTGTTTGTTTGTTTGTACAAACAAAATAATTACATAAACCTTTAAATTAAAATGCTTTTAAGATAATGGAAAGCATAAATTTGGTCTTTTTTACCCGAACTTTTAATTGCTAGTGTATCGAAATTATGACAGAAATATATAAATGCATAATATATATAATATTGCAACACAATTTTCTAATATTATATGTATTTTGTAATATTTTGTTTATTAATACTATTACCATTATTGTTATTAATATAAAAATAAAAAATATATAATAAAAATAATGTAACTATAAACTATAATAAAAATGTAATTTAAAATGTTGTATAATTTAAATGAGTAATTTATTTGAACAAACAATAATTACAAGCATTAAATCATACCCCTTTAGATTAAAATGTTTTTAAGATCACGAGAAGCATAAATTCAGTTATATGTATCTAAATTGTTAACTTGTAGTTTATGTGAAATTATGTAAGAAATATATAACAGAACAATATTTAATACACATCATTTTTTTATATTGAATTATTACTTCTACTACTGGTGGTATTATTATTATTATTATTATTATTATTATTATTATTATTAT